>NC_037672.1:168869337-168977825 GCF_003255815.1 Theropithecus gelada | reverse complement strand
AAAAAAAAAGATACAATATAAGGTGGGCGTTGTGGTGGGTGCCTGTAGTACCAGCTACACAGGAGGCTGAGGCAGGAGAATGACATGAACCCGGGAGGCGGAGCTTGCAGTGAGCCGAGATCGCGCCATTGCACTCCAGTCTGGGTGACAGAGCGAGACTCCCTCTCAAAAAAAAAAAAACAGAAGATTTGGGGCTGAGATGATGGCGTTTTCTAAATATACAATCATGTAATTTGCAAACTGAGACAATTTGACATCCTCTCTTCCTATTTGAATGCCCTTTCTTTCTTTCTCTTGCCTGATTGCCCAGGCCAGAACTTCCAATACTATGTTGAACAGGAGTGGTGAAAGAGGGCATCCTTGTCTTGTGCCGGTTTTCAAAGGGAATGCTTCCAGCTTTTGCCCTTTCAGTATGATACTGGCTGTGGGTTTGTTATAAATAGCTCTTATTATTTTGAGATATGTTATTGAGAGTTTTTCGCATGAAGGAATGTTGAATTTTATCAAAGGCCTTTTCTGCATCTATTGAGATAATCATGTGGTTTTTTTCATTGGTTCTATTTATGTGATGGATTACGTTTATTGATTTGAGTATGTTGAACCAACTTTGCATCCCAGGGATGAAGCCGAATTGATCGTTCTGGATACACTTTTTGACGTGCTGCTGGATTTGGTTTACCAGTATTTTATTGAGGATTTTCACATTGATGTTCATCAGGGATATTGGCCTGAAATTTTCTTTTTTTGTTGTGTCTCTGCCAGGTTTTGGTATCAGGATGATGCTGGCCTCATAAAATGATTTAGGGAGGGGTCTCTCTCATGGATAGGAAGAAACAATTTCATGAAAATGGCCATACTGCCCAAAGTAATTTATAGATTCAGTGCTAAACCCATCAAGCTACTATTGACTTTCTTCACAGAATTAGAAAAAACTACTTTAAATTTCTAATGGAACAACAACAACAAATAAAAAAAAAAAAACAAAAACAAAGAAAAGCCCATATAGCCAAAACAATCCTAAGCAAAAAGAACAAAGCTGGAGGCTTCAAACTATACTATACTATACTATACAAACTGTACTACATATACCTGACTTCAAACTATACTACAAGGCTACAGTAACCAAAACAGCCTGGTGCTGGTACCAAAACAGAGATGTAGACCAATGGAACACAACAGAGGCCTCAGAAGTAATGCTACACATCTACAACCATCTGACCTTTGACAAACCTGACAAAAACAAGAAATGGGGAAAGGATTCCCTATTGAATAAATGATGTTGAGAAAACTGGCTAGCCATATGCAGAAAACTGAAACTGGACCCCATCCTTACACCTTCTACAAAAACTAACTCAAGATCACTTAAAGACTTAAATGTGAGGCCTAAAACCATAAACACCCTAGAAGAAAACCTAGGCAATACCATGCAGGACATAGGCATGGGCAAAGACTTCATGACTAAAACACCAAAAGAAATGGCAACAAAAGCCAAAATTGACCAATGGGATCCAATTAAACTAAAGAGCTTCTGCACAGCAAAAGAAACCACCATCAGAGTGAACAGGCAACCTACAGAATGGGAGAAAATTTTTGCAATCTATCCATCTGAGAAAGGGCTCACATCCAGAATCTACAAGGAACTTAAACAACTTTACAAGATAAAAACAAACAACCCCATCAAAACATGGGCGAATGATATGAACAGACATTTTTCAAAAGAAAACATTAATGCGGCCAACAAATGTATGAAAAAAAGCTTATCATCATTGATCATTAGAAAAATGCAAATAAAAGCCACAATGTGATACCATCTCACGCCAGTTAGAATGATGATCATTAAAAAGTAAGGAAACAACAGATGCTGGAGAGGATGTGGAGATATAGGAACACTTTAACACTGTTGGTGGGAGTGTAAATTAGTTCAACCATTGTGGAAGATGGTGTGGCAATTCCTCCAGGCTAGAACTAGAAATACCATTTGACCTAGCAATCCCATTACTGGGTGTATACCCAAAGGATTATAAATCATTCTACTATAAAGACACATACACATGTATGTTTATTGCAGTACTGTTCACAATAGCAGACTTGGAACCAACCCAAATGCCCATCAATGATAGACTGGATAAAGAAAATGTGGCCCATATACACCATGGAATACTATGCAGTCATACAAAAGGATGAATTCATGCCCCATTCCAGAGTGTTGGTTGAAACTGGAAACCATCATTCTCAGCAAACACACACAGGAACAGAAAACCAAACACTACATGTTCTCACTCATAAGTGGGAGTTGAACAATGAGAACACATTGACATAGGCAGGGGAACATCACATACTGGGGCCTGTCAGGTGTTGAGGGGCTAGGGGAGAGAGACCATTAGGAGAAAAACCTAATGCAGATTACGGGTTGATGGGTGCAGCAAACCACCATGTAACAAACCTGCATGTTCTGCATATGTATCCCAGAACTTAAAGTATAATAATAATTAAAAAAAAAAAAGAAAATAGAACTCAAACAGCAAGTTGTTTAATGCTTATATCTGTCAGGTGCTGTTCAAACAGTTATTATCTTTAATTATTATAACAATTTTATAAGTTAGGTCCTGCTTTTCTCATTAGCAGATGAGAAAACCAAGGCTTGGAACCAAATGCACAGCGCTAATAAGTCACAGTGCCAGGTTAAGTCTTTTTGCTCCAAAGCCCATTCACTTTCCATTACACCATGTAACATCTCAATAGAAATCATTTTTTTTTAAAAATCAGCCTCAAGTTCTTTGTAGTACTAATGTAGTCATTGATATCATTGCATGACATATTCACGATGGCTTCAAAGGGCAACCTTGAAGAACACACAAATGAACTATGAAAGTCATATGACACAAGTTACATTTTCTTCATGATTAGCATGCCTACTTAGTATGTATAAATATACATACATACTAAGTAAACATATATATTTACTATTAGTTCAGTTTTATATGAATATAAAAATGTTTATGTATGGTTGAGAATATAAAATGATATTTATTTGTATTCTTTCTTTGCTCAATGGAGCTGGTAGACAAGATAAGTGAACAGTAATCAAATGTGTCATTCAACTAAGAAAGACAAGTAAATATTCTCATTCTGTTCAAATAATGCGTTGCCACTGTGAAAGAAGAGAAAGAAACAGCTGTGAGTTTGCGGGGGATAAAATAATTTTGTAAAATATCTAGATAAACTCTTATAATGTTTCTCCAAAATGGGTTAAATCATTTCTTCTATCTGGAAGTAATATCAATTCATTATCGAAGGAACATTTTAAAGATGTTCCAATATGATTTTGTTTCTTTTATCATTATTCAATTACTTCACATATGTCACTACACATCTCAGTAACTGAATTTTTATTAAATGTTCATTTCAAAGTGGCATATTTGCTTAAGAATTACCAAAACAACATAAATAAAGTTATATCCTATTAGACAAAAAGCAAACTTCTCAGACCATGTGTGTACTGTGATTTTCATTTTTACTAATTATCCTTCTATATGCTGATGACTTCCCTCTTGTTGCCTTAGGAACTACTCCCAAACAACAGAGGTGGGAAAATAAAAGCTGAATTCTAACCTGGGGAGTCTGGATCATATATTGACTTTAGAGGTTGCTAAATAATTGCACGTAAGATTTTACCTAGAACTTTCAGATTGAGATCACAAACAGAAATATATCATCAACTCATCAGTAGGATATTAAAATACACAAGAAAATATATACTTAATAAGCTGTATAGAGATTAGTAAAACAGGAGCAGACAGTAAAAGAAAGAAGAGCTCCAACTAGGTTTCATAACAACATGAAAATGGCTACTTTTTTATTTCTATTTTTTTAGAGACAGGGTCTTGCTTTGTTGCCCAGGCTATAGTGCAATGGTACAATGGTAGCTTATTGTAACCTCCAACTTGTGAGCTCTAGCAATCCTCCTCCCTTAGCCTGCACAGTAGCTAGAACTACAGGTGTGCACCACCATGCCCATCTAATTTTTAGTTTTTTGTTGACACAAAGTCTCACTGTGTTGTCCAGGCTGGTCTCAAACTCCTTACCTCAAGCAATTCTCCTGCCTTGGCCTCTAAAGCACTGAGATTAGAGGCAGGAACCATCATGGTTCCTTACAGTCCCCAAATGGCTACATTCTATTATCTGCTTTCCTTTTATAGTATTTATTCACTTATTTTTCAAATAATCCATTTTCTAAGTACACTGGCTATAAATGTTATTTTCATTTCTAATTATTCAACAAGTATGCTGAATACACTCTTATTTGTCCTTTCGAGTATGCTGTGTACTCTATTAATTGATTTGAGTTTCATAGTTGCTATTTTTAAAAGTCAATCCATCATTTATTCATATTGATTTTTATATCATCTGTAATCATTCAACTATATTGATTTTTATATCACTTGTAATTTTTATCCTAAACTCTATATGTGAAAGAAACACACAGAGGGAAAGAAAATGGGACAACAGAAAGAGCACATAAAGTAAAAAGAAAATAAATTATAAGATTATGGTTAAAGCAATAGAAAATTGCAAGATAGAAAACATAAAAGAGGTAGAAAACAAAAAGTACCCATTTAAAATGTATAACCACTGAAAAAATATTTTGAAAAATGCTTGAAATGCTTAAGAATATTCAATGAGTCTTTGTTGCACATAGCATAATGCCAAAATTCTTAGCACTGTTAATATCCTTCATGCCTAGCCACAAATTCTTCCCTAAAATCACTTATGGTTCAGCCAAACTGGAATACTTGTAATCTGAACATAAAATTCATTTTTTAAAAATTTGACTCATCACTCATTTTGTTCTTTTTGCCTCCCTTTTCTCCATCTCACAATCACACAAATCCCTTATGTGCTTCCTCAAATGCTAACCTCTCTATTAAAACATCTAGTTTGGGCCGGGCACTGTGGCTCATGCCTATAATCACAGCACTTTGGGAGGCCAAGGTGGGCGGATCACCTGAGGTCAGGAGTTTGAAACTAGTCTGGTCAACATGCTGAAACCCTGTCTCTACTAAAAATACAAAAAAATTAGCCAGGTATGGTGGTGCATACCTGTAGTCTCAGCTACTTGGGAGGCTGAGGCAGGAGAATCCCTTGAACCCCAGAGGTGGAGATTGCAGTGAGCCAAAATAATGCCACTGTACTCCAGCCTGGGTGACACAGTGATACTCCGTCTCAAAAAAAAAACCAAAAAAAAACAAAAAAAACTTATTATTTATTTGTCTCTTTCTCTATTACTTTGCACATCAATGCCAGTTTGCATTCTCTTAGGGTATATGCTGTGCATGTTAAGTATATGCAAATATCTGCAGTGCCTGTTAAGTATTAACAAAATATATGCAGTATTTGTGTACATACCAACTGTTGAATCTAAATATATGCAATATTTATATATGTGTCATCCAAATATATATGCAATATTTGTGTACATATCATATGTATTTGTGCAATATCTAATACTGCATATATTTTGCATATTGATTTTGTGTACCTATCATCTTTCTCGAAGCATGTTTCCCAGTGTGCAAGAACTCTGCCTCCTTAATTTAAGACTTCCGTAGAAAATGCAGGGATCCATACATGTTTCGGAAACTTAGTTGCTTTATGATTATGCAATGTATCTATGTAAACTCCATCCAATAAAATATGAAGTAGTAGTGCTTTGAGTAACATCTTATCTTTCTTTTTATCAAGAGTTATCAAATTGGCAGGATTACTCCACCAATAAATTTATTTTCATATTTTTCTATAGTTAATATATAGGATATATGTTATTCTAAATGTCACATCAAGTAATTTTGGAAAGCGGAGAGAGAAAAAAGCACAGGGTGCCCAGTGAAGCCAGAATCATGCTGTGCACATCAAGGATTTTCATAACTTCTAAAACAACAACAACAAAAAAAGGGAAAAATGAAAAGAAAAAGGTCTGTACTTCACTAAGGCAGGCCCATTTCACTAAATGACACCACTATACATAGATTGTTCAAAGAAGGAAACTGAGAATAAACACTTCTCTTTTTTTTCACCTCACATTTTCTTCATAGCATGGTACCTTCTGATTATTCTAAATCCAAAGATGTCTCTAATCCGTCCACTTTTCTCCATCTCTACTGCTGCAATCAGAGTTCAAGCTACCATTCTTTCTCAGTGGATAACTTAGCAGTCTCTTAGCTGATCTCAAGTGTCATCTCTAAAAACTTTCAATCCATTTTCTATGTTTCAGCTAGAATGATCTTTTTAAAGCCAGGGGAGAAAAGGAACCAAGTTATTTTCCTGCTTAAAATCCTTCAATGACTTGCACTTGAAATAAAATCCAATTATAAGTCCCTGACTATCTTTTCACCTCCTCTTCACTGGCACCCCTCATCTCTGCCACGCTCTGCGCCCCCGCCCTGGCTCTGTACCTTGCTTACTGTGTTTTAGACACACAGGCCATTTTCCACTGCTAGGGTGAACAAGCTTTGCTTTTCCTGTTGCTTCTTCTGCTTCAAATACCCTATGATGTCTTTTCCCTACCATCCCTGAAAAAGACATGCTATGAAATGGCTACATTCTAATACTTCCTTTTTTAAACTATTTAAATTCTTTACTTCTTCCAATAATCACCCAGTTCACTGGTTATAAATAGTTCCATTTCCAATTAGCCAAGAAATACAGCAAATGACTCTCTTGTTCATTTTCTTTCCAGTGTGTTACACTTCCTATTAATTTATTTCAGAGAGATTCATAGCCACTATTTTTAAAGCTCGGATGTCTCTTATGTGATAGGCGAGGTTCGCCCACGCAGAAGGTTGCTCCACTGAGTGGCTGTGGGGTGCAGAAATGCACTCTGTGCACTGTGTGCCTCAATAAGCTGCACGCTCTGGTCTAGGGCTGCATTTTCCCAGAGGAATTCACACCCTCACGCAAATTCACAGGAAGGCTCTTGATGGACCAATAGCAGAGCCCTCCTCCCCGAGTGCCCTGACAGGACGGAGTTTATTCCCATGACTGGATATATGCCATCATTTAAGACTCACTTTAAAAGTCAGTGCTTCAGAGAGTACTTCCCGGGAGGACTCTGAGGATAAAAACTGAAACATGTGTTGCCCCTGATAATGTGCTGTAGCAGTCACAGGTTTTGGAACCAGTTTCAGTTTTGGACATCTCTTTGAATTTACTACAATTGTAATATCTTCTACCTTAAGAATAGTGTCTTACAAAGAACAAATGACATCAAATGGCCAAAATCTTCCCCATCTCTCCTCTCACCTCAGCCCATCATAAAAGAAGCTGCTGTGATCTGGACTAAAGCCTTTCCCCTGTTGGATAAGAACTTGACCTCCAGTTAACACTTCACCTTATCCTCCCAGAAACCAGACACAAACTGCACTGTTAAATATGTCAGTGTTCAACATCGCTTATTAAAAACAATATTTAAAAAGACCATGGATTAGTAAATTGCATTTAGACTCAGGAAGATCCGTAAATGGGTAGTCAGACAGGGTAGTCAGTCAAATGGGTCCGGCCTGCCCGAAGCTGGCAGCTTCTGTAACTCTGCATGTTCTTTGTGAAGGTGTTGACTCCAAGATGTGTTAGCTTGCTTGCTCTGCTGTAAGAAAGTACTATAATTTATTTTCTCACAGCACTGGAGGCCAGAAGTCTGAGATCATGATGTTGACAAGGTTGTTTCTTCTGAAGCCTCTGTCCTTGGCATCTAGATAGCTGTCTTCTCCTCCTCATGTTTTTACATGGTCTTTGTGTGTTTGTGTGTGTGTGTCCTAATCTCTTCTTTAAAAATGCTAGTCATAGCTGGGTGCGGCAGCTCACGCCTGTAATCCCGGCACTTTGGGAGGCTGAGGCGGGTGGCTCACCTGAGGTCAGGAGCTCGAGACAAGCCTGGCCAACATAGTGAAACCTCATCTCTACTAAAAATACAAAATTAGCCAGGCACAGTGGCGCACACCTGTAGTCCCAGCTACCTGAGAGGCTGCGGCAGGAGAATCGCTGGAACCCAGGAGGCAGTGGTTGCACTGAGCCGAGACTGCACCACTGTACTCCAGCCCAGGTGACAGAGCGAGACTCTGTCTCAAAAACAAAACGAACAAAAAACAGAAAACAAAACAAAACAAACAAAACAAAAAACAATGCTAGTCATATTGAATTCGGGTCCATCCACATGACCTCCCCCTACCTTAATTACTCTTTAAAGGCACTATCTACAAATACAGTCACATTCTGAGGTACTGGGGATTCTGAGGTCTTCACCATGTAAGTTTTGGGGATACAGCTCTGCCCATAAAACCAGACCTACAGACATACTGGCTGCTTTGAGATGTGAGGCTTCTAAGCCAGCATATCTGATATCACCCAATGTGAGTGTTGCTTCTGAGCTGGGCTACATGGATGGCTACAAAACTTTTGGGGCTGAGCAGGAACTTCCAATACTGCCCTGTTCAGAAGTTTTGTTTCCTGTCCTACATCTTTTTTGGTTTGAGAAAGTATCTCACTTTGACACTCAAGCTGGAGGGCGTTGGCATAACCTCGGCTCACCACAACCTGTGCATTCCAGGCTCAGGCAATCCTCTCACCTCAGCCTCCCACATAGCTGGGACCACAGACACATGCCACCACCTGGCTAATTTTTTTTTTTTTTTTTTTGGTAGAGATGAAGTTTCACCATGTTGCCCAGGCTGCTCTTGAAACTCCTGAGCTCAATCAATCCCCCTGCCTCAGCCTCCCAAAGTGCTGGAATTATAGGCAGGAGCCACAGCACCCAGCCTACTGTACTACATCTTTTTAGTTGACTGGTGCCTAGCAGTGTTGTTCATGAAACACCTTCCATTAGAACTGTTATGTTCTTCGAGTCATTAAGAGAAAATGAACAACCTGTATGTACTTATACATTAGCCTTCCTGAAAACATTCTCCCTCCCAGTTTATGTCACATGAAATTATATTTTTATGATACTATTTAATTCCCGTAATGGTCACTAAAAAGTGGGCTACCATTTTATATAACTTCTATTCTTATTAGGATATTATAGGTTCTTAAAGCAGAATGAAAAAAAAAATCATTCATGCGAACATTCAGCCATAACCTGCACTTTGAAAATTTGAGGTTATGCTTCTTCCATGAGTTTAAAACTCTGAAAAATCTGAAGCCCTAACACTTGACTATGATCTTTACGGCAACAGTATGCTTTGGCTATGAGTTGTTGTTTTGGTTATCGCTTCCTTTAATTAATTCACCTTTACCACATAAACACCTAGTTCATTGTTTTATATCTTAATAAATGATGAGAGATAAACTGAGGCAAGGACTGGTACTAATGTAGTGTTGTTGCTTTTCATTATTTGACGATAAGAAAAAGGAAAAGAATCTGAAGAATAACAGAGTAAAAAAGTTACTTAATAATCACCATACACATATGTAAAATATAGTTTAACTGGTAGCCAGAAATGCCTCATTTTCAGTGCATGTACTAGTCCATTTTCATACTGCTATAAACAATTTCCCAGCAGGGCGTGGTGTCTCACGCCTGTAATCCCAGCAATTTGGGAGGCCAACGTGGACGGATCATTACAGGCTCATTCCTATAATCCCAGCAATTTCAGAGGGCCAATGTGGACAGATCCTGACCTGAGGTCAGGAGTTCAAGACCAGCCTGGCCAACATGGTGCAACACTCTCTGTACAAAAAATAGAAAAATTAGCCAGGCTTGGTGGAATGCCGGTAGTCCCAGCTACTCTTGAGGTTGAGGCACCAGAATTGCTTGAACTCAGAAAGCGGAGGAGGTTGCAGTGAACAGAGATCACATCACTGCTCTCTAGAGTCGGTGACAGAGCAAGACTCCGTCTGAAAAAAAAAAAAAGAGAGAGACTTCCAGGGACTGGGTAATTCATAAAGGCAAGAGGTTTAACTGACTTGCAGTTCCATATTGCTGAGAAAGACTTAGGAAACTTACAATCATGGCAAAAGCTGAAGGGGAGATAGGCAACACCTTCACAAGGTGGCAGGAAAGAAGATGACCAAAGGAGGCACTGTTAAAAACTTATAAAGCCATCAGATCTCATGAGAACTCACTCACTATCATGAGAACAGCATGGGGAAACTGCCCCCATGATCCAATTACCTTCATCTGATCTCTCCCTTGACACGTGGGGATTATTACAATTCAAGATGAGATTTTGGGTGGAGACAGAGCCAAACCATATCAGTGAAGCTATGTTAGGCAGACAGAGTAACTAGAGGTATGAATGCAGGCATGGGAGCTGCCAACTTAGGCTGTGGAATGTGGGGGAAGAGGTGCAGATGATGGAGGCTGACTTCCTGCGTTCCAAGTCCTGCTTTGTCATTCACAGTAATGTGATATTGGTTGAGGTACTTATTAACTCCAGCTCTCAGTTCTCCTTTCTGTCAAATGAAGACAATAGAATAAAGAGTTGTTGTGATGACCAAATAATATAATGCCTGCAAAGCAATTCCTCAGATTCCTTAAATATAGTCATTATTCTTACCACGACTTCTGGAATTAAACCTCGGAAAAGCTTGTGATTATTATCAGAGAGGGTGTTGTAGTACAAAACTACATACTCTGCGTTTTAGTATCTCTTAAATTAATGGACATTTCTCTTTCACAAATCCATTGCCCTTTCTAGCCCCAATATTTAGTTACATCACGATAACTAAAATCTTAGCTGGATTTTGGTGATGAGATTGCCATATGAGTTGTATATTTATTAGTTAAAATGACTAATATCTGCTTAGGTACCTTTCTATCCCGAAATATTATCAAGGCCTTTAAAAAAAAAAAAAAAAAAAAAACCCAAAAGTGAAACCTAAGGCTCTGTTCTATCTTCCAACATCAAACACAAAGTATTAAAAAAAGAGAAGTCAGAGTTATTGCAATATATCAAAGAAAGTGTCAAACTATATCACTATGACATTTATTTTTATATAGTTGAAGCATCCTACCCAAAAGATTAGGCTTCTATCATTAACCATAGATTACAGAAATGAAAGAGACCTTAGAAGTTGTCTAAAATAACTTTTCAGCTGTGGCAGGAATATCTTTAAACATCACAAATAGGTGAAGCCTCTGGTTGAATATCTCTGGTAATAGTCCCCTTCTTCCTCCAGCTAACCTTAGACTGGGGCTCTCAGACTGGAGAATGTTCTCTCTTATGACAAATCCCAGCTTCTTGGGTCTTTTGAATCCAATCCCATTGCTTACTTCTTCAATCCTACATGACAAGTCAACTACTTCTTCCCATTTACTTATCCTCCAAGTATTAGGTTCAAGCTGGGACTAGGCATAACATACCAAGATAACACTGACACAATTCCCAAACATAAACTAACTTAAGAGAGGAATATTTTCACGGATTTCTGAAGTTTATGCATGCCACTCTGTTTGCTAAGTTGTTATCCTCAAAGAATACTTCAAAAGAGATTTGATCACTTCATGGTATTTTGGGGTATGATATACTATCATATCCTTAGTACAAAAGTGCAGTTTTACACATATTTAAAAACATCACAAAAGTTACATGACATCGAAAATATTTGTAGGCATAACTAGGTCTACTACTGTTGCAGCTGATATGTCTCTTTTTATGTTTTGGCCTGAAACTGACAAGGCAAAAGTTAAGAGGCATCCTCATCTTCTTGACCATCACCATCATCACTACCATCATCACCATCATCACTATTATATCACCATCACTGTTACCATCACCACCATCACCAGCTTCATCAAAATCACCATCACCAGCATCACCATTGTTACCACCACCTCCACCATCATAATTATCATATCACCATCAACATTACCATCATCACCATCACCATCTTCACCAGCATTACCAACACTAGCATTACCATTGTTATGACTACCAGCACCACCATTATCATCATCTGCATGTGGATATTTAGTCTCAAGTGTCTATATGCCAATCTATATATAAAGGAAACAACTAAATAAATTTTTAAAACTTTAGGCTTAGGCAGGAGAATCTCTTGAACTTGGGAGGTGGAGGTTGCAGTAAGCTGAGATTGCACCACTGCATTCCAGCCTGGCAACAGAGTGAGACTCCGTCTCAAAAAAACAAAACAAAACAAAACAAACAAACAAAAACGTTTAGTAAGATCATCTTGATACTTGGAGCTTTTAGTCTTTTTAATACATCTTCAAATGGTCCCTGGAATCTTTTCATGGATTTCACCAAATTAAAAATAAGGCTCAGAGGCTTAAAACTATTTAGGGTTGGCTTGTATATTGCAGATACTTTCCAGACGGTTGCTAATAGTGTTCTCATCAAATGTGAAAAAATATATTTCAGAAAGTATAAGGAGGTATTTACTGAAAAAACACCAAAAAAACAGAATCATTGGATTTAGCCTCAAAAATGTTTCTTATTTCATATTTTATGTCATGACAGCAACTTGAAAAACTTACTAAAAATAAATAGAATTTTTGCTCCATTTGCAGGCCACATATGGTCATATATAGTTATTTCTATATTTGATAATCATTTTATTACCAAACTGAATTCTTCATATTTACATGGATTTTATCATAGATTTCATAATGACTCATTATAATTACCTCTTTGCTCTAAGCAGATAAGCAACAACTTTCACTAAATTTTATTTTAACAAAGACTTCTTTTGGTTGGAGTGTGCTATACATGACACAACATTTTTGCCCATATGCATAGCATCTTCTACATTGTTATTTATGCCTTTGGTACTCAGAAGTCTTGTTGTCCTGGTTAAACCTCATTCAAGACCAACAGCTAATGGGTCTCCGTACCTAAAAATAGTCTTTCTTAATGAATTCTGCACATAGAATCAACAAAGAAGATCTTTAAAAATATCATTGCACTACTCCCCAAATTCTGATGTAATATATTTGTAATGGAGACTATGTACCAGGAGGTTTTAAAAGTTTGTCAGGTAATTATACTGCCAGAATTGAGAACAACTTATGTAATCCTTTGAAGATTTACTTTAGAGACAAGAAAACTGAGGCACAATGAGATGGAATATCTTTCCCTGGGACACACACTACTGGTAGAGCCATGTCTGGAACCCCGGAGTTCTGATTCCTACTCCTATGCTCTGTTCAGAATGGCTTGTCCCCTTCTCTAACATGGGGAAGTAAATACAGAGACCCAGTGTACTACAATCAGACATGTAACAAACCATGATAGAGGCATGCATTTCATAAATTGAGGTAATTCACCTTATTTGTATTCAAATGTAAACAAATTAATGTAGATTATGAACAAATTAAATAAATGTGAACATGTTTGAAATAACACACCATCTTGGAGACAAAGAAAGATATAAACAGGCAACTGGTTTGTAAAAGCTCAGATTTTAAGGAAGATCAACATCAATACTTGCTTTGTAGGACACAATAAAAACACTGGTAGGAAGGTGAATCTGATTACATCAAAATTGATGTGTATTGATATTACAAATTATTTACTATGACCTTTATTTCAGATCAGATGATTTGGCTTTTTCTTCTTATGTGTTTGGTTACCAAGCTTTAATTGCTAGCAGAATATTATTTATTGATGGGAGAATATATTTAATCATATAATTTTTTTTTTGCTTTTTGAGCCGGAGTCTTGCTCTGTCACCCAGGCTGGAGTGCAGTGATGTGATCTCGGCTCACTGCGACCTCCGCCTCCTGGGTTCAAGTGATTCTCCTGCCTCAGCCTCCGGAGTAGCTGGGATTACAGGCACGTGCCACCACGCCTGGCTAATTATTGTATTTTTTTAGTAGAGACAGGGTTTCACCATGTTTGTCAGTCTGGTCTCAAATCTCCTGACCTCGTGATCCACCCACCTCGGCCTCTCAAAGTGTTGGGATTATAGGCGTGAGCCACCATGCCTGGCCAATAATGTCATATAGAATTTTTAAAGGTAATTTTCACCTTTTACCATAATCCTCTATTTTCATGCTCAAGCCGTATTATGAACACAATATCTGTATTTATAAGGAAAGTGTATTCTGGGTCTTTTATGATGACATGAGACTGTTTATTTAATTTTGTTTATCTTATTCTAGTTTGTGAATTTTTAACAGAATTTATTTTTTTAATGCAGTGTGTTCTTGTTTGTATACATGCTATTTTTTTTTTTCATTTCTCCTTCTCTGAAGCTTTATGTTATTCTTAGATCCCACTGATCTACTTGAAGTTGTGTGTAACTTCACTCCTATGAAGCAGCATGTGCTCGTTAGCAAGAAGAAAACTAGCGGAATATGTCTGTATTGGCACCATTTTTCCTGACAATGATTTATTTTCGTAAGAGATTCAAAAATTAGTATCATTAGAAGATGATGTTTAAGTATGTGTGCCCATGGGTATTTGAGTTTTTTCTTTTAGACACGAATATCACAATTGATACCTCTGACATACTTTCAGGCACCAGGATTCCAATTCCCATTCATAGTATACATCTCATAAAATAGTAAAACAGTTTACAATTATGTTTGTAAAGGAAATATATTTGCATTTTTAACTTGTCATATGGGTCATTCTCTCATTCGCAAAATTACATAGTAAGTGATTGAATGTGTTTCTCTCCCAAAGACACTGATAAGTCTTTTGAGAACAGCTATGATGTGGTGGGAAAAGAAGAGGAGTTTGAATTAAAATAAAATAGCTGGTTTCTGCTTCAAGTCTACTTCTTATTAACTGTGTGGCAACGGACAATTAACTTTCTACTTCTCTGAGTTTCAGTTTCCACTTTAATAAAGTTGCAAGAGCTATTCCTTGATGATAGATTTATCTATCATCTCATAATATCATAATTGGTTGCTGGGGGAATTAACTGAGAGAAAGCATATAAAATATACAGTGGCCAGTAAAATCCAATACAAATTAAGCATAAAATAAAGATGGCACAATCAATGAAGAGATAATCAAAAGTTACAGAAAAATTTAGAAACACAAATCATTATGCCTTAAAATGTTAAAGTTGTTTGGAACTGTATTTTGAAAATCTCTGAAGACACATAGTCCAGATTCTCCTTAACGGCTTTGGAATTCTCTTTGGCAGCAAAAGCTACAGACTCTGCACAGGTTGATAAGGTGAGCACTTGAATATTAATGAACTCTCTACATGACGTTCAATATAAGTCATGTTCCTTGATGACCTATCAATATAAACTAGAGCATATATATTTCATCTTTTCCTGGAAGATGCATTCTGGAAGAGCCTAACTAATAATATAGCTAACATTTGCATAACACGCTACAGTTTACAGAACAATTATACAGTAATTATGAGAAGAATGAAAACTCAATCATTTGGAAACCTATAAATATTCCTAGCCGTTTCTCCAAGTACTTAAACAGAATTTGATTGTTGGGACATGTTACTGAAAATAGAAATACCTAGCTCATCTATGTTACAGGGTACTGAGGATCAAACGAGAAAAAACCTATTATTACTATAGTAACAAGGGTAAGGTAATGCTCCATATTTGTGTTAAGTTCTAGCTTTTGATAGTAACTAGAAAAGGTAACAAAGCATATTAAAATCTTCATTTAAAAAGCATAATATTCAATTTCAGATGGTTTTTACTTTCTGAATTATGAACACTTTTTTAAAAAAAATCCACAAAATACATCCTAATGAAAATGTACAGTTATTTCTATTTATTTTAAGTAAACAGTATCTGAGATTTAGTCCTATAAATATTTTGATTAAATGTATGAGCAAATAATTGTAGAGATGGGAAAATCTAAATAGTGGATTACCCCATTAACTTTATTTTTATCATTCATCATATCTCATAGCTCCAAGTGGTCTGTTTTTTGTTTGAAACAGAAATTCAACAGCAATGAACACGAGTAAAAATATTTTTATACTTCTCAAGAGTAGTCAGTCCCATTTGAAAAGTTATTCGTTGGCCATATGGTCATGATCTTGTTTTATGCTCCAGATAATCAACTCCTTGTTGATCCTTCATTATCACTAGATCCTCTTGTAAACTTCCATTCCCTGAAGTTTCTTATGCTGTGTAAAGTTAAATTCTACAAGCAATTTCAATGAGTGAAATTCTCCCTAATAATTAATATGAGTAGATCAGGCATAGATATGTGATTTCTGTAACTGAAAAACATTACTGCTATATTTTCTAATTTATACCCTGTTTTTTAAATAGACACATGTAACTGTGTCTGTCTGTTTTTGTGTTGTTTGCCTTTAACCAAAGATCTTTGGAATTTTTTTAAATGAGCAATTTCCATTGAGACTTACCTTTCTGAATTTATAGCTACAGATGGCCCTCAACAGATGCTGGTTAGCCTGGAAGATTTTGCTTGATTGATTTTCAAAGTTTAATGTAAAGAAACCTTTCCTTTCTATGATCTGTACATAATAAATACATGACTATACTTCCTAGAAATATACAAGCAACTAATATGTTACGCAAAGTGTTGAAGACTTGTAGGGAAATAAGAAACTTTAGGTTACTCTGAAGAAATCATTTCTGAGAAAAGGAACTATAATTCAAGCTTTGTTAAATACCATTTGCTTGTTTTTTTAGACCCTTATCTAGCATAGATTACTTTTATTTACCTACTGTCTACACAGTAGGATGAAGGTAAACTTTGATTTACAGTTATCTATGTTTGTACAGTATATCATAAAAATAATGGAAAGAATCACAGATTAAAGTAATAAACCATAGTTGCTATGTATATCTAAAAATGAGGCATTCGGAATATGAAAATCTGGTAAATGTTAATTGACTTTGTGGCACCTAAGGCTAGAGAGGACAGAGTGATTTCTAAAAAGTTAAGAAATTTTGAGAAACATTTCTTATAATTATATGAAGTTATAAATTCATTTGAATAGATCCAAATAATCCTGAAATTTATATGAAATCTACAATGTTAGTAAAGTCAGACCTGTGCAGATAGTTCACCAGGACAAGGTGGGAAATGTACATAAAACTTTCACCAGGACACTTTTAGTAGAAGTGATTTATCTGGCTCTGAGCTGCCAGACATGTCTTCTAAATGGCATGACTACTTTATTCTCCATGGTCACCTATCACAGTATTGCACAAAATATGGTGTTCAACATTGATTATCTTTAATGTGTCCCTGTATATAGAGTTTTGTCTAGAGCCCGCAGAATTTAAACACGGTCATGCTTAATTACTCAGCATAGCTTAAAAATCCATTCTTGACATCTCAATATTTACTAATTCTTTTTGTAGGATTATGTCAGAAGTCTGAAAAGCTGATGTACTTGATTACTTGTTAGCCACTGCTGTTAAACATCTTAAATGAAAAGAAAAACAGCTGGAAAATATATTCAATCAGAATGCAAAATTATCTATAGCCAGAAGATCTTTTTAAACTAATCTTTCTGCCTCTGATCTTGTTTGAAACTTGACATTTTGACATTTTTGTCTCTCTGCAGCTATTTTTCTCTTTTTCCTAGTGAATGACCATGTTTGCAGGTTTCCTCATGACCCCCCCCCCACAGACCACTGACATTCCTTTATTTTATAAATGAGTGAATAAATAAATAAATGTCCCCTCTTTTATTCTTTATTTAATAGTTTTTTCAGAGATGTACCAGGAAGCAATGATACTGTAATATCCTCCTTATATTAATGATCTAGAAGTTTCTGGCATCCTATGAAGATCCATAGTTCTACTGTCACCCCATTATTGCTGATTTGATAGATAATATTGATTTCCCTTTAAGCAATCAGTCTTACCACTTGGCTCTTCAGTTTTGTCATCTCATTTCAAGCAGTCCTTTCCCACTGTGTCCCTTCCTTCCACACCCAGAGTGGCATGCTAGATATTGTCACCATGGGGAGCTTCACAAATTCTAACACCACTCTTTGATCATAGTATAATACATTTTACTACAAAGTATTATTTTAAAATTATTAAGTAGAGTTACAAATATGTTCATATTTTCTCCCAACTATGGTATATATTCTCGTTATGTTGTACAGCTTCATTGAGGCTCTTATCCCTAGTGCCCATGAACCAACTTAATCAAGTTCTACTGTGCCCTGTTTTCCTACTTCACTTTAACCACTTATCTATTATTTTAACTCCTTGAATTAGTCATGAGTTTTCTTATATTCACAGATATTTACATACTATTTCTTTTTTCTAGAACATCTTTACCTCATTCTTTACTGACTTGTCATTACAAGTGCTACACAAATTCAAGCATAGCACTCTGATCATATTCTGGTATCCTTCCAACTCACTTGCCAAGCAATCACATTTATCTATTCTTTAAAGTGATTACTATCAGCTTCTATGGGGCATCCTACATTGCCCGTCAGTGTTACATACTTTTACCAGTTAACATGTGCTCTTAGTTTCCCTTAATACCTATTATATCCTTTTCTTGAATCTTCTAAGATCTTGGATCTAACCTCCCTATTATATACTTTTCTTGACTCTTCTAAGATCTTGGATCAAACCTCCCTACCCTAATTCTCATTGAATGATGTTGCTTCATTCCATCAGCAAAATGGTCTCTCATTGTACTGCCAATGAGTATTCACCACCAACCATTGCTTATAATTGCCCTCTCTTTCTTTCCTCCACTAAAACAAACAAAGCCTAAATATCTTTTGTATATTTTTCCAAAATATATTTTAATTTTGGAAAAACAACACTGAAGTTTCAGAGATGAAGAGTCATGATTCCTGTAACTTAATTCCCAGTGGATTAAGAAAAAATATACATACATTCATAAAGGTATTCATATATATGCACATCTATATAAATCAAATGTGGCAAAATGCAACCAACTGGTAAATATCTACAGTGGTTATATAAGAGACCATTGCTCTATGTTTTCATCTATCCTCAATTTGAAAAATTTCAAACTAAAATTAAAAATAGAAAAAAACAGAAGAAGCATCCCTCTTTGTGACAAAAGCCTGGCTTTTCATATTGTCTCTAAATGTTCCTTTACCAAAGATTCAAGGATGTCCCTCCATTGATTATTACAACTTTCATTTGCATTTAAACATATCTTTCAATATTAGATCCTTCCCCTCAAGGTTCAAATATGCATTAAGGCATTATATATACGTGTATGTGTGCGCCTATATATATATATATACATGTGTGTATATATATGCATATACATATACACGTGTGTATATATATGTATATACATATATACATATATATAATCTCTGATACTTTGGACAAGCTCTAAAGCTTTTAAAAATACCACTCCCCAGCCTATGTGCCCTCTGTTTCTTTATATATATGTATATACAGGCATACCTATTTATGACTATACATGCATTTATAGTATATAAATTTATATATCCCTATAATAGGTATATATACATATATATGATGTTTGTATTAGTGTTTCTAATCCTTTTCAGGACCACATTTCTCTTAGCTGTGGCAGTTGCTAACATCACCCATTTTCTTTTCCGTTCTCTTCATTTTTTTCGAATGCAACAAAACTTTTCTTGCTACATGGGCTGTCAAAGTTACCTTCATTTACCAGTTAACATATGCTCTTAGTTTCCTCCAATAACCATTATACACATTTCTTCACTATTCTAAGATCTTGTAAGGCCCACATTTGGCAAATCCAATGGACTTTTATGTGACTCCACAGCTGCATTCAATGCAACAGATGTGCTGAAACCTGTTTATGCTCCTGGGCTCTATGCCATCGCTCTCTGCTAATTTTTTTTTTCTTTCGGTCCTCTCAGATTATGACTTTTCAACATTTTTCTTGATTTTCTTTTGGCTTACTATTATATGATAGGTACATTCATCCATGCCCATAACTTGGAATTTCATGCAGGAGTTAACAACATTCACTCTAATATCCCTAGTAACAGCCCTCCCCAAAAGACCACCCCCCACCCCCCCCACACACACACAACTGGCTATTGATGTATCTTTGAGCACATCTCACAAACATCTCCATGAAGAGAACATCTGTTATCCAAATCTTCCCCTCCTCCAGTAAATCATTTCTCCTTAAATAGTACCTTTACTCATCCAGCTGCTAATAACTCACATTGCGGCATCTACTGTGACAACTCCAGTCCATCACAAAGGTCAACGGAGTTCATTTCTAACCTCTGTCCATCACTCCTGCCAGCTTCTTAGACCAATCACCATCATTTCTCACCTGTACTTCTGCAAATCTCTTCACTGTCTCCTTGCATGTTGTCTTTCCTTCCTTCAATCCACTTTGCACACAAAAGCTAGGGAGATTTTATTTCAGAGCATGTATGATTGTATTACTTCCTCCTTACCACCCTTCAGCGTCTGGCCTTTGACCTTAGGATAAAATCTAAAGTTCTTAACACACACTACATGATCCAGAGTGATTTTGACCTTGCTTAACAAAACTCCAGCCTTGTTCATTACACTCCAGGCACTGAAACTTCCTTTAAGTTCCTTCAATATGGGAAAGTTTTCAACCTAAAGGTCATAACATGCTGTTCTCTCTTTTTAGAAGATTCTCCTCTCTACACTTGACTCCTACTCATGCTTGAAATGTCAGCTTAAGCATCACATCCTCAGAGAAGACTACCTTGATCTTTCATCATGAATGAAACTTTTCTAGTATTATTCTCCGAGTATATTTTCTTTCAAAGCATCTAATACATCTTTGTAACTGTGTGTTTATTTGTATGATTATTTCTTTAATGTGTGCCTTTTTATACATCTGCACGTCCTCAAAGAGCTTGGATAATAACCGGTTTGCTCACCATTAACCTTCCAGTGTCTAGATACAGTAGGTGCCAAGGATCATCTCATGCATTGTACCAGTTGTTCAGTGAAAAGAGCATCTCTTCAAGAGGGTGAATGATGGTTGAATTCCAGCATATGCACTGCTTGCAAGCACTGTTCCCTCATGCAGACTGTGTCTTCCCGGAGTTGCACCTTAATCTAGCTTTCACAAAGTTACCACATGGACAAAAGCTGGCCCTGATAGGTACTCAACAAATGGTGGCTAAATAAAGAAGGAACTTGCCTGGCAATTTCCAAAAATAACTGCTTTCTAACCTAAATCGGATTTTAAGAATCTTTTTTTAATTCTTGTTTTAAAACAACTACTTAAATAATTTACTGAGGTGATCAAATAATTTCAGTTGTATTCACATGGTCATTCATATTCCTGTATTTTTTTATTATTTGTAGAATTTTTAATAGTATATAAAGCTACATTCTTTGTCTGACTTAGAAATAATTCTATGTTTCATTGCTTTTGCACAGAAAAAAATTTTCCATTGAAAAAAATTGCTCATAAAATAGTTAATTGCCCATTTGTCACATCACCCCATCTACTCAAGTTATCTACTTGGCACGAATTAGACTTCATAAATTCTGTTATATAAATGGACCCTGTTTAACTTTGCCACTTGGTCTGGGCATCTGCTCATAAAATTCTGTTCATGATCATGAGAATAAGAGAAAGTTTCTGTTGGATCAGTGACTGTAAATTAAAAATATAGCTCATAATATATTCCTCACTACCAGATTGGCAGCACTATTATATTTAAATAAAAGTACAGTAATACACCATCACTTAATATAGCATAAAACTACAGTTTGATATGGAAAAGTCAGGGAAAGGTTTGCTGGCTTTTTTTTTTTTTTTTTTTTTTTTTGTTAATGAGAATAAAATCTGAGTAACCAGGGGAAAATTATGTATCGCAGGAAAGTAGTTCAGCACAAAGAGAAGGGGATTACATTTGCTTAACTTATATTTCAAAACCCAGATTTTAATTTTTGTTAGAAATTTCTTGAAAAAAAATTCATGACACATAAATTGAGGGGAAGTACTGCCACATAAAGATATCAAATATTTGATAGTTATATGTCTTAGCAACAGATTTTTAATTGCCTAGGAAAGTGAACCCAGAGAGGGCCATCTGCTGGTGCTGATTACTTTCTCAGTAGAACCATGCACCTGAGGTGAATCAAATCTGGCCAACAGCATATTGAGGTCAATTTTAAATGAACTTCAGTTTTTCCTAGATGAACCTGAGGTTGCCACAAATGGCCAAGATCATTCCTCCATCTGTTTCTGGTGCAAGTTTGCTGTTCACTGTGGTTGGGACGCCACATGAATCATTTACTAGCAAAACATCACGCTGCAAAGGCCACAATATTCTCAATTAATTTAACGTACCTGAGGAGAAGAGCTAGCAAACATAGCTTAGGATCTGATAGCATGTTGATGCAACAATCTAATCATAAAAAACATTTAAAATCTTATGAGATATTTTTGGGATGATGAAACTAGATTTAGAAAATTTTTAGAAGATACCTTTTTAAAAGATGAAATGTAGGTTCTTCATACTAAAAATCAAAATCCATCTTTAAAATATTGTTCCTAGCAATAAAAGTATTTTGAATGCAAATCAGTTATATGATAATGGCACTTAAGAGTGAGGCTATGAGAATGGACATACTCTCTCCAATTGATTACAGGAAAACAAGTATCTTGAGGTAAATTGACTTTTCTTCTAATCTTGTATTCATAAATAGATTACTATAACTTTAAAATGCTACTCTTCAGCACACCATGATATTTATTAACAGATACTTAACCATTGGTGTAGGCTGCCTCCCAAATTGAAGAAGCAGATTTAGGAAATCAAAAGGAAGATAGAGTGTAGGAAGAAAAAAATATAGAGAAAATAATTGGAAAGAGGTAGGACTCACAGTTTGAAATGCATTCTAATGCCAGTAATAGAAACAAATCTCTAGTCACTACTGAATCATTTGTAGGCTGCATTGCTCCTTCTGAGACTCAACATAGTTTTCTATCTTGCTGTAGGCACATTACCTACAGATAAGCAGTGAGGATAACTATTGTCTTTCTACTTTTCCAAATTAAAATTTCGCTGTGATAATTTTAAATTGCTGGAATATGCAAGGTTGGGAAGAAATAGAAGATACGTAGGCTGGGGAGTTAGTTATAATAGGAAAGTTATAATAGCTAACTAAAAATCAAACCCATCTTATAAATATTGTTCCTAGTAATAAAAGTATTTTGAACACAAAGCAGCTTTATGATAATGGCACTTAAGAGTGAGTCTATGGGAATGGACATATTCTCTTGATTTGATTACAGGAAAACAAGTATATAATAAGTACGTACATATTATAAGTAGATATAACAAGTACATAATGGTTAGTTGCAATAGGAAACTTCAGAGCTTGTCCAATCCCAGATCATGATCTTCAAAGCTACCTAGAAAAGCTTCCCTCCTTCCCAATGAGATCAACTGAGGCTTCCCCTCAACCCCAAGGCACACACTTCCTAAAGTGTCCTTTCTTTTTTATTGTGTATCAGTCATGATATTTAAGGGTCATGGCTTCCCAACTTGATTGTGTTTTCCTAGAAGATACAAATAATTGCCTACCTCTCATTTCCATGCCATTTCACAGTTAATAAACTACAGACTGGAGTTATGGAAAGATAAAGAGAAGTATAATTAATGTACTATATATACAAATATACACACATATATGTATATTTAAAGTCAAATATCTGCCTAGTTGGAAAAAGCATTTGATCTAAATGCTCTACAGTTTCCTGTAGAAAACATTTTCAGTGTGGAATCAAATCAAGATCATGCAGAAAATGTTTAAATCCATAACATTTTAAAAAGATAGTTTTTTCCTCAGGCATTTCAAAGGTGAAAGCTTCTCCCCAGGGCCTGAAAGCTTAAGGGAATGAATAACTCCTCTCACCTCAGGCCCTGCCCCAAGGCGCAAGGCTACTTACGGTAGTCTGCATATGTGAGATAGCAGAAGCAAGAAGAAAGCTGGCTGGAAGACACCCGCTGCAGATGGAGAGGAGGGCGGTCAAGGTACTGCGGAGCAGTCACTTCGGACTCCGACACTTCCTGTTTACAGAGGACTATAAAACCCCTGGCCCGTCCTCACTTGGGACTGACACCATTTTAGGCCTCAGCCCATCTGCGCCCAGGCGCTCATTAAAACAGCCTGCAGCTCCACTCCGCCTCCTGTGTCTGCTGGCGGGTTCTTGGGGTTCCAACCCATACAAGAGCCTTGCAAAAGGTAAAATAACCTTTTGAAGTCTGTAACTATTAACTTTGTAAACTTATATGATCACATGTCTAGTTGGGGCTTGTTAATTTCATTTCAAAAGCTCACTACTAGATAAGAGCAAAAGGAGAATGGAAAGCAAAAAAGGTTAGAAAATGGAGTAGTGTGGTCAGAATTCTATTTATAGTTTATAGTAGAGAATTCAAAAAATAAGTGAAGAATAAAATATCTCAATAATCTAAACTCTTTTATCTAATGAGTCATATTAATTTACTTGTCAGAATTACATAATATATAAAGATGATTATTAAATACTGCTTGAACATTAAAATATACTTAAACATTCATTCCATAAATAGTAACTAATATTGGCCCACATTTCATAATGCTAGTTTGCATTTTTAAGTTAGTGCCATTAAAATCTGGTAGAAAATATGCTGTAGATACAGATGATTATGTATTCTCTTCAAGTTACTGTAACAAAATGCCATAAACTCGGTAGCTTGTAAACAACAAAATGTTTTTCTCATAGTTCTGGAGGCTGAACCCCAAGATTAAGCTGCTGTGTGATTTGATGTCTGGTGAGGGCCTGTTCCTTCCTTCATGGACCTCACCTTCTCACTGTATCCTCCCTTGGTGGAAACAATGAACAAGCTCCCCTGGGCCTATTTTCAAAGGGTACGATGGCCGGGGGCTGTGGCTTGCGCCTGTAATCCCAGCACTTTGGGAGGCTGAGGCGGGTGGATCCCTTCAAGTCAGGAGTTCAAGACCAGGCTGGCAAACATGGTGAAACCCCGTCTCTTCTGAAAGTACAAAAATTAGCTGGGCATGGTACAGGTGCCTGTAATCCCAGCTACTCAGGAGCCTGATACAGCACAATCGCTTGAACCCAGGAGGCGGAGGTTGCAGTGAGGCAAGATTGTGCCACTGCACTCCAGCCTGGGCAACAGAGTGAGACTCCGTCTCAAAAAAAAAAAAAAAAAAAAAAAAGGGTATGATTATCTCATTAATTTAGTGACCTAATTACTTTCCCAAAGGCCCGACCTCCTGATATCATTAGGATTTTGATATATTAATTTTAGGGGCACGCAAACTTTCAGACTATAGCCATGTACTCAGAATTATATCAAACATTTACTGACTTAGAGAGAGAAATAATTTTCAAAAAATGTTTCTTCCTCAAGATTCCAGCTTTCCACCAGATCCTTCAAGGCTGTATGATATTTCATGTTGTATATGGAGAATGGTACTTGCAGAGTCTCCTTGTTTGGTATTACTGAAGTATGCCTGCCGGTTTTCAGTACTGACTACATGAGAGGAAGCATATTCATTCCATGTACCATGGCTTTGAGACCCAGCAAAAAGAAAATTTTCTTTAGAAAAGCAAAACACCTCACAAATGATCAAGTCATCATTCAAAAGATTGTATTAAAAAACAGTATTAAAACGAAGAGCCTGGCACAGTAGCTCAAGCCTGTAATCCCAGTACTTTGGGAGGCTGAGGCAGACGGATCACCTGAGGTCGGGAGTTTGAGACCAACCTGACCAACATGGAGAAGGCCCTTCTCTACTACAAATACAAAATTAGCCGGGCATGGAGGAGCATGCCTGTAGTCCCAGCTACTTGGGAGGCTGAGGCAGGAGAATCGCTTGAACCCGGGAGGCGGAGGTTGTGGTGAGCAGAGATTGCGCCATTGCCCTCCAGCCTGGGCAACAAGAGCAAAACTGCATCTCAAAAACAAAAACAAAAAATGAAGTCAGAGTTGACTCCCTTTACAGGGTTTCATTTTAGTTATGGAAAATGAAAAAAAAAAAAAAAAACTCTTAATCTCTGTGATTTCTTATGTAAAATGAGGATGATTTTTACTTAACACACAAGAAGCTGTGAGTAGTAATTTCCTAATGGTAATAAAGTACTCTGAAAATGAAAAAAAAAAAAAGGAAAAAAACCTCAAAAACCACAACACAATTGCTTTGTGTTAGATAATAAAGAAATAATCTCCTAACATTAGGTTCAATCTTCTTCAGAATCTTCATTTAAATGTTCCCTGGCAGCCTCAGGCGCCTTTTGGCTATGCCTCCTTGAAAGGTCAAGAGGCCTGGTGGCAGAGTATTGTACTTTGATGAGTCTGCAAGCATTGTTTGATGATTAGGTTTAATTCCTAGGTCATGAAAGATTCTCAGGAGCTTTTTTGTCAGCATTTGCTACATCTGAATTCAGTTACTGTGAACGTGTGACCATATGTTTTGTATTGTACAAGATGATTAAATTCACAAACGTATCAGCCTGTACGGTCTGTGAGAACAATATCTAGTAGACAAACGATCAAAGCACTATGACAAACCAGCGTGACAATTTATGCAAAATTCAGAGTAAACACATCATTTTAAATTAAATCTTAATAATAGTTTTTATGTAAAATGATTTTAAACGTGGCATTTTAGTAATGCTTGCTCTTCAGTGAGAGAACATTGACTTCATCTTTTTTGGTAACTAAAACAAAAAAACAGAAGTTGCAAATATTTACTGAAGAAAATCTTAAAATCATTAAAAAGATATCTGCATGTTCATTCAAATTAAAATCCCTAATACTTAGGCCCTTAGTTTAGGAATGTGATCGACCCCAATTTTTGGTTTGTGACTCCAATTTTGATTCATTTCCAATCATTTTCTTTGAGCACAGAGATGCAATATCATTGTTCATATAAAGACTTGTAAGAGGCCTTCTTAAAAGCAATGAGGTAAAATAGTAAGTCCTTTTACTATGATTTTCCGTTTTTCTTTCCAAAAATCTCTTCAAATGCCAAAGCTGTATATAAAAGTTTTAGAGTAAAGTCTCCACACAACAATGGAAATGGTCAGCATGTTGTTTAGGGGTTGATGGCAATAAGGGGATGTGAATTCTAGCTATAACTTGAAGGCAATTTTTATGTATAACTTTGGGAATCAATTTGTGTGAACAAATTATCGTGATTTAAAACATCCTTTCACTCATTATAATGTCTTAATTCTTTAATCCTTGCTCCAAGTAATCATTTGACTGCTTCCCTAAGATACTTTATAAAGAGCTGCATTTCCAGTCGGGCATGGTGGCTCACGCGTATAATCCCAGCACTTTGGGAGGCTGATGCAGGCAGACTGCATGAGGACAAGAGTTCAAGACCAGCCTGGACAACATGGCAAAACCCCACTTCTACAAAAAAAATACAAAAGCTAACTTGGCATCGTGGTGGGCACCCGTAATCCTAGCTACTTGGGAGGCTGAGATGGGAGGAGCACTCCAGCCCAAGAGGCAGAGGTTGCAGTGAGCTGACATCTCACCACTGCACTCCAGCCTCAGCGTAAGAGCTCGACCCTGTCTTAAAAAAGAAAAAAAAAGAAAAAACTGCATTTCTGAAACTTCTCAGCTATCTTTTCTTCGTTACTCATTCTTACATAAATGAAAGTGAACACAAATGATGAAACATCAATAAGGCAAATGGCTTCTCATTCATGAATGCAGTTGTCTCCAGGGAGAAGCTCACGTGTGAGTGTGGGCATGACAGCTATGCACTCACCACAGACAACACCCGGAGAAAGCTCAGTCTACATTTATAAACTCCATGGCAATGGTTTCATCATTTTAAAACTAAACAACGTGTTTGACTCATATTCCCGTCTGACAAACATAACACTTCAGTTATGATCTTCAATTAAAAAATATAGGAAATGGGCCAAGTGCAGTGGCTCATACCTCTAATCCCAGCACTTTGGGAGTCTGAGGTGGGTGGATCATTTGAGGTCAGGAGTTTGAGACCAGCCTGACCAACAGGGTGAAACCCCGTCTCAGCTAAAAATACAAAAAATGAGCCAGGGCTCGTGGTGCACAACTGTAATCCCAGCTACTCAGGAGGCTGAGGTAGGAGAATCGCTTGAACCCGGGAGGCGGGGGTTGCAGTAAGCTGAGATGTTACCACTGCACTCCAGCCTGGATGACAGACTCAGTTTAAAAAATATAGATAGATAGATAGATAGATAGATAGATAGATAGATAGATATACATTTATATTATATATTATAGATATATATTTATATATCTGTTTATATATACAGATATAAATGTATTACACATATATATATATATGGAAAAGGCATGTAGGCATAAGAAGTAGTGTCACAGCCCTCCCCCATGAAGTGTGCTACCCAAGTGTAGGGGGAACCAGCAGCAGCATCACCTGGGAGCTTGTTAGAGACTCTCAGACTCCACCCAGACCTATTGAATCAGAAACCACCTTTTAACAAGATCCCAAGGTGATTCCTAGGCATGTTCACGTTTCACAAACACTGCCCTGGATTTTTCAAAATCTTCTTTCAACGACTCTTGAATTGTCTCAAGTCCCTCTCTGCTCCACTTTTCCTTTCTTCTGAAACTGTTTATAAATGTCCAAACAACTCCTCCTGACGTTGATAGCTAATCCTGAGGGACCTACAGTAATGAAAGTCTTCATGTGTAACTCTGTGCGTGCATTTTGTTTTTATTTTGCATAAATAATGTTGGAAAATATATTTTATAGTTTTTGCCATATATTGTGAGCTAGCTGTCTAAAAATGGCTTAACAAATTACAATTCATCAGGATATGAGTGTTCCTCTAATCCTGCCATCATAGAAAAAAACCTTTTTAAAACTTGTTTTTTGAAACAAATTTTATCTCACGGTTTTATTTTACTTTTCTTTACTGATGAGTTGGAGCTATTTGAAACAAGCTTAGAATATATATTTTCTTTTTCATGACTTATCTTTATTTCTCTTAGCCATTTCCTTCTCAGGTCTTACTTTTTTATTATTTTACATTATCAATCTATATCATCTATATAGATAGAATGGTAAACAGATGTCAGAATCTTTTTGGCATATTCACCTAAAATTCATGCTCATGTGAGAGAATTGTCTCTAATATCACTGGATGTATTCTTTAGGTAGTTTACAAAGTTAAATAATGAGTCCAGTAAACAAATATTTTAATGTCATATGCCAAATAGTAGATTGAGAAGGACCTAATACATTTATGAATCAGAACTGTATTTATTTTATAACATAGCTTGAGTATACAAAACTAGAACTTCTTTTCTTAGCTCTCTCTTCCACAGTTAAAATACAACATGTTTTTACATTGTACTATAAGACATTATTAATATTTTTAAATTATTAGGTGAGTATGCTTAAAAATATCTCTATTTTCTTCCCTTTACAGTGTATCTTTTATTATGTTGTATACCTCCACTGATCCTCTTCTCCCTACTGCCCAGGGACCAACTTCATCCTGTTCCATTGTGACCTGTTACTTATTTTGTTTTAGCCACTTATCTATTATTTTAATTCCTTGAATCCACGAAGGGTTGTTTTACATCCACAAGTATTCACCTACTATTTCCTTTCTATGCAACATCATTGCTGCACTCCTTACTGACTAAAGGGGACTTGGCTAAGAAAACACTTTCTCGAAAAGATTTTTCTGTCCCTGCCCCAAATCTAAAGTAGCCCCTTCACTACCGTTCTACTCATGTAACTCATTTCTCTTCTATCTTAGCATTTATTAGAATTTGTTTCTAAAATCTTTTTACCCCACAGTGGTGATATTTATAGGTCATCCTCTGGTTTATTCAGTTTGAAAAGCCCATCTCTTAGAAACTACATATCAGCTACACATGACTACAATAATTATAACTTTATAGAAATACTTATATTTATAACAGACATGGAGTATGCAAGGCTGGCGCTATATCTCTTCAAAATCTGTTTCTGCTGAATTACATGCGGACTGAGGAAAAACCTTAAAGAAAGACTCCAAGACAGCTATTTGGAGATGACACAAATGAGGAGATGCTTAGTGGGCTTGTATTGGTAGTGGACGCAGTAAAGGTGTGGGGGTGAGGTCTTCAGGATTTCTGTGTGAAAATCCCTAGAGAGAAAGGACTCTGGCATAACAAATCAACTAGTCACAGGACCAGGATCTGAGAGCCTTATGCAACAAATAGTTCTGTGCACAGTTTGTGGCAGTTACTTGCTTTGCTCTGCCCCAACCATTCTCACAGTATGGGTATGCTAAGCAAAAGAGGATTTGTGTATGTTTTAAATCTCAATGGTGTGACATTTTGTGGTCCGTGAGAAGGGTATGGACAGTGGTATTCTGTCAGATAATGAAGTGAACACTGAATTCGTGAAGCAACAAGTGTTTGCTGGTGATCTGCGGCAAGCAGCGTCCTGTGGAATGATGCAGAGGTGATTTCATGAGCAGTTTTAAGAGGGAGATCTCAGATTTCTGGAGTAAAACTCCAGCAGTAAAACTAGAACTAGAAATGGTGACTGGAAGCATCCCTGGGTGACTTGGGTGAAAGCCAGGGCTTGGCAGTGGCAGCAGCTTTAAGATGACACAAAACAGAAGCCCAGAGATAAGTGGGAACAGTGTAAAAGCGCAGCTTCAAATGGCATACTGGATGGATTGTGAGTGCAATGACACACCTCTAGGAGCCCCAGGAAACCAGAGGAGAAAAGGGACCGAGAGAGAGAGAGAGAAGATGTGTCCCATAGGTCATGGCTGTAATATTTTGGACTACATAAAGCAGTGCATACTATGTAACACTCTCATTGAACTTTATTTTCACCAGACACAGACTGAGGAGTCCAGTGTGTAGGTGTATTACATGAACATGAATTAGAAAATAATATTTAAGGAGAAAAGAACTGGTCTGTTATGTAGATGATACTGAACATGGATATCATATATATATGTATGTATGTATTTTTCTTATTTTTGAAATTATGCACTTCTTACAATAAACAGTTTCTATTTGAATCTGATGCAGTTTAAAAATGCAGAATAATATAAACTGATGCTTTTTGCCTATCTAACAAATAAGCTTTACAGCATATGTGGGAGCTGTGGTGAAGGGTAAACTTGATACATGAGCTGTTGACTATTGATAGACGAGGCTTAGCTGTGGAGACCTCATTGTGTAAATTAGCAATCATACTGTGGCCACAGAAGCAAAAAATTTATACAGAAAACATCTACTATAACACCTCCTGCAGGACTGTTTTATGTCCATCTAGACAGTTACTATGTAAAGTAATTCTAAATTATAAGAAAGAATCAGAAATCTTGATTGGATCACATAATCAAGATAAGTCAGAATAAGCATTATGCTCACATTTCTATTAGCTAATACTGGTGTGAAATGCAAGAGCACTTCGATCTGGTAGCTAAGGTCTTCAAATGATTCATAGTTTCAGACACTTAGGATCGGTGAGAAGGGCAAGGATGTGTCGTTTAAGGCAGGTGAGAGATTGACATGCATAGGAAATTTGTAAAGAAACATATAAATAATTGACATGCTAGGTTATTAGGCTTGTAAAATTCTTAGGATCCAAGATTTTGCTGGGAGGATCAGTGTCTTATGTTATCATTTATTCAGTACCATTTCTGGATTGTCAGATAACTTTCCTTACTAAATTGAGGCTGCTAAATACTGGATAACAATATGTTTTTGATTGCTATTAATTTCCTATCTGATTTCTAAGTCATAGTTTAAGAGCCTGAGTAATAACTCAATCTGTCAAATTGGGTGATGTTTTGAAAACAGATGGAGCAAAGACTTAATGGATCTCTAGGGTATAATACCATAACTGCGTATAAAAACAATAGAGATTACATTTCTACACATCAGCAAATTTAAAAATTTCTCAATAGCCAAATGAAATATGTTTTAAGAAATATTCAGAATTGTACTTAATCATGATAATAATGAAATTAATGGCTTTCAAAAACAATATAAATTGTCGGCTTAATTTATACTGTAATGTAATAACACTGTTTTCAAAATTTTTTGTGATTCTTTGAGTCATATGTTATGATTTAAAGGGAGTAAGTTATTCCTTTAGTTCATCATACATCCATCATGCAAAAAGTATGCCTACAGACATACAAATAAATTCATGGTTTTTATAACTAATAAAGATCAAAATTTGACCTTCAGCCAGTAGATGGAGAAGTTGATTCACAATGCTATTAAAAGTCTCTGTTATTTGCAGAAGCATGGAGTAAAATTGCTGCTGATTCAGGTATTTGAGGATTGTTTTCATGGTTATTTTCTGGCTGCTCTGCAAAAACAACTCTTAGAGTTACTCTCTGGCATCAGCCAAGGGATCAGTATTATGTGTTAGAGATATCCCCTGCAATGCTTATATGCTTTGTTGATAGGCATACTTTTATTTTTTTACTGTCTATTCTCTTTTCCAGCAAGCTGGGAATGTTTCTTTTCTTCATAAATTATTGCTTAGGGTTTGCGTCGTATAACTTTTTTAGAAACCACAAAATGTTTAAAGACACTGAATGATAGAATTGGCACCTCTCAGGGAAAGATGAAAATAAAAGTTTCTCATAGGCTAACTGGTTTTCTAAAAAATGTGACACACATTATGTACTTCACACATGCTTCCAGAATTTATGTGCACCCGCACACATCGAGGATGAACTCATAAATAAGAAGTCAATTGAACAAATTGCCTTGAACAAATTTCATGGCCAAACCCGTGATCATTTGTTTAGCACATTGACATTTTATTCTATATCTTCAGCGATAATGAGAACTCTCAACATTTTGCATAATGGTGTATTGTTCCTTTATGCTGGAAATTTGCTTGCAAAAATATTCATGTTTAGAAACCTAAATGCACATAATGAAACAAATACATTAAAATGTAAGAAAACTACATGGGATTATAGCTAAGCTTTATATTCAGAAAGGCAGGCTAACATCTTAATAAAGTTGACAGTAACAAATATATATTAAGATCATGATCAAAACTGGAAATACAGGATATGGGAACGTAATAAAATCTATTTTTCATAAAGCAAGTGATAATATGAAAACACGTGTCCTCTATTATGGACGTCAAAAGAACTGTTACCTGTAACTTTGTTTGGACAGTCCACTTCAACAATCCCAATGCCTAAAAATATGTACTTAATTTTGCTATTAATATATTTAAATCTGTTAACAAAATTCTATATCAGCAAAACTACAGTTTTTCTTGTGGGGGATTGTAGCTAATATGTGCTTATCGATTAATAACATAGTTCCCCTTTTACTTTACACAAGTTGGTTGAATCCCAAATTATCTTAATATGTCAGTCATGTTATTTAATTAAACAAATATTTATTGAGTGCCCACAGTTTGCCAGCAGTGACTCTGCACTGGGTCCCTGCCCTCTCAGAACTTACATTTTAGCAGGTGAGACAGATAATAGGCAAAACATAATAAACTATCATTATAGATATTAATAGGAGATACCGTCATAATGTAGAAGTGGGAAACAGTCTCAAGCCATTATTAAAAGAGCAGCTTCTGAATAATACTTTTACCATGCTGCCGTTTAAGAAATAATTATGCAGAAAACTAGTAGATGTGTAAAACCCATATGCAAATTCACAGCCATGTATAGCCTTTGTATAAATAAAAAATAAATACAGAGGCAACCAAAGTGAATGTAGTGATCCTGGACAAAAAGTTTACAGTTGATTTTTTTTTTTGCTGTTTTTGCCTTTTATATTTCTTTTCTTTTGCCTTTCTATAGTTCACACTTCCAAAACTGACACATATTTAAATATTTATGGTGAAAAAGTCATATCCTTATTGTCATTAAGAAAGCCAAAGCATTGATTGACCTGAAGTAGGTAAAAGGATACTATTGAAGGGCGGCAGAATGTGCCCTCCAAAATATGCCACTTTGGAGTAAGGATTATTTGGAGCTAAAGACATTTGTTAAACAGCAGATGTAATAAGGAAATTCTATTCTTCCTTTTTCTTCCTGAAAACAGGAGATAAAAACTCCTATGAGAAAGATGTTCTTCTTGTTTTAGGGACAGAAATATTCTTTGACCTGGAGTCATAGCCAAGAGCATTGTGTACAAAGAGACCTTGTTAAAAATGATTCTTATTTTCCTTTGGCCTCCCCACGTAATTTAGTTCCTTGTCCAGAATTGCCTCTCTTTGTTCAACCTAATATAAAAACATTTGTATTTTATTTCTTCAATGAGTCTTCATGTCATTATGGGGACTTCTATGTCACGTAAAACTTATATTAATTTTGTGTGTTTTTCTTCTGTTAATTGCCTATCATACGCCAATTTAAGTTTTAGGCCAAGTCAAGACTCTAAAAATGAGGAGAGAGTTTGCCTGACCTATAGTATGATTCCCTGTAGCCACCTGAATATAGTTAATTATTAAGATCTAAGAAGTAAAATATTTTAGCAGAAGAGACAGTAATAAAAATGTTTTTATTTTTCTTTGTGGTTTTAGATGGATACTAGTAAAACAGGTAAACTTTTAAAGAATGGTTGAGACTGAGATACAAGAAGATAGAGAAGCTAAATCCAGAAATACTCATGTCATATACATGCTTGTAACCCCAGAATTTTGGGAGGTTGAGGTGAATGGATTGCTTAAGCCCAGGAGTTTGAGACCAGCCTGGGCAACATGGTCTCTAAAATAACAATAATAATAATAAAAATAAAAAATTAATAGGGTATGGTGTCTCCCAGCTGTGGTCCCCGCTACTCAGGAGGCTGAGATGGGAGGATCACCTAAGGCTGGGAGGTTGAGACTGCAGTGAGCCATGAGCACACCAGTGTACTCCAGCCTGGGTGACAGAGAGATCCTGTTTCAAAAAAAAAAAAAAAGTCATAAGTATTTCCATAAGACTTAAATCCACTAAAGAAATGCCATATAGAATACTAGAGTTTCATTTAACACAAATTGAAAATTGCATACTTAATTCTTACAGGGAATTGGAATTTTACTGCATGTAATTTGCACAGTAGCTACTTATAAGCATGTATGCATTTACAAAACAATTAAGGGGTTAGCTCTAGAGGGACAAATAATGCTCAGTGAAGGTTTGACATTTTGTACACATTATGATGAATTGGTTTTAAGATGGGAAACAACAGTACAGAGGAAAGACTACCATATTAAGATTTAGAAAAGATAAAATGCTAGTCCTGACTTTTTCACTAACATTTGAGCAGATCCTTCAGCTTCATAGAACTTCACTATATTCATCTACTAAATGAAAGACTATCACAAGATGACTTCCAGGTCCCTCTCATATAAAACTCTATGACAATATGATTTTATCATGTAACTATATCAGACTGGGGAAAGTTTCTCCATTTTTCCCTGAATTTTTGGATACAATTTTGATTTCCTAGAAATGGTGCTCAGAAACATTGAGTAACTCAATCAAGTTTTCAGAGTTACATAGTGGTAGAAATGAAACTGGAACCTGGATTTAGCAAATTATCAGTTTGTAAATTTGGTACAATTCTACTTTAGGGACAACTAAAACCAGATGCCATTATTTAATTATTTTATTTCTATTCATATCAAACTTTGATTTAAGACAGAATACTTCCAGAAACCAATTTACTTCAGAAACCTGATAATGCAAGTAATATTTGACAACAACAAGCTTCCCCTAATCACTGTGAGAGAAGTGGAGCTCCTGATAATTGGAAGGGAAGCCCTTTATCTGCTGGCTTGTATTCCCCTGAAGTCATGGAGAAATAACAGCCATCCTAGAGTCATAAGGAACAATGTGTATAGAGAGACAGTACTAAACTAATAGTGCAAAGTCGGGGGTCAGAGTTGTTCTGTTTATTGCCATAATATAGGACTCTTGAGAAAATTAACAAATGAATTTATTTATAACAGATAAAATCCAGGTCCTCCACAAAGGGCAAATTATAAACTACTACAGGGATAATTCCCAACCTTAGACCTATGGAAGCCCCAAGGGAAAAAAAGAAGATAACAAAAATTATGCTTCACTTGAAGATATGAACTACTATGAGGAAAATGTTCTATATAAATAAGTATTGACTGTAAAAATAAGATGATTCATGGTAACCAGAAACAAAAAATGAACTAAAACACAATATAAGACTTCATGAATGAGAGCAGGCAGTAATTACAATAGTCAATGTGACTGTAAGTTTTAAATTTGGGGAAAGCAGATAACAATATTTATTACTTTAGATGTTTTAGATACATATTCTAAAAATACAAGAGTAAGCATTGCAATAAAAATAGAAATTCAACTTCAAACTTAGTATGGTGCAAAAAAGGTAAAACAAAACAAAACAAAACAAAACCCTCAAACCTACCAAAAGCACAGATGGCAAAAAAGAAACAAGGAGGGAAATCTACTAGGAAAATAACGAAGATGAATCAAAGACAAATAAAATAAAAAGTTTAAAATATAATTTGAAAATTCAAATGTTTAAACAAAACAAAATTTAAAATAGAATTTTATTTAAAAGTAATAGACACATCAAAAGATAGATTTCCTGTATAAACATAAAACCCATACAGATTATAAGAGATAAACTTAACTTGAAATTACTTAGGAAAAATAAAAGAAAAAGAAAGAAAAGCAAATATACCAGCCACATAGTAACAACAGTCACTAACCAACCACCTAAGTAGATTTGAGCACCCTCATAAAGCACCCTAAATACAGGGACTTGATTGATTTTCTTGCTATTTCTCCAGTATCCAGCATTGCAATAGGCAGCCAGTAAATGCTAGTTAAATGAATTGACATTATCTATCTATCTATCTATATCTATCCATACATACATTAAATATGAGAATATCTGAATTTGATGTGTTCATAACCAATTTATAAAAACAGTTGTCTCTAAAAATGTAGAATAGGGCAACAGGAGGAAAAGAAAACTCTCCATAATAGTCAATGTCTTTTCTATTAAAAAATGCAAAAATCCACTCCCCCAGTTAACCATTTCTTGTCTATTCAAATAATTATTTTTGAGAGCAATAAAGAACATGAACTCATGTAACTTTTATTATGTTCTCTAATGCCTTAGAATTCTAGAAATTCTAAGGCAGGCAGAATTACTTTTTCAAAAGTATTACTCATTGGTATGAGTAATGCAAGAAATGTTTGGAAAATCACGTTCCTGAAAATAGTTCATCAGACAAGTTATCTTCAAGGGAGTTTTAATTCTGGTATAGTTTAGCATCAACTGTGTAATTCAAATTCCAATTGAACATAAAAGAAGTTAAAATTTTATGTTCAATGGGCCAGTGACCACAGATGCAGCACAGAGCTATGCTAGAAAAGCTGATGAAACATTTGACGTTTTATAATTAGACTGTGGCTGTAACATGCTGATTGCAATCAAGTGCAATATGGTGGAGGAAGCAGTGACTTTTATGTTTATTAAATTCTTCACATACTATGATATGCATGTAGACCTTTGCAAGATCAGAAAGTCTGAATGTTTAAGGACTGCACAGAACTTCAAATTATAACAGCATGACGAGTACTCAAAGATGTTGTGTGCTTAAGTTGTTTCTAGTCATGTAAGTGGCTTTGCATTTTTTATCTATATATTTTAAAAAATAAACCATGCTTTTTATAAGCCATGTAGATAAATTATTTCTTATTACAATATTTATTTATATAGACTATAAACAAAATAATGGTGTACCAGAGACTATAAAAAATCCATCTTTACAGTTTTTCTGAAGAATAAATCTAGGAAGTGTGCCACTAGAACTAATAAAACAAATTTTTGTGTGTGTACACTGATTCAGCAAATCTATGATATGTTATATTTCTCAGCTTTGCTTTGTTTATCCTACCTTAATTTCAGGAATGAGTGTGGTATGTGTGCATGTGCATGTGTGTGTATGTTCTTGTCATTAGTCCTATTGCTCATTGTTTATTATCAGCTATCACATAGAAGTGTTAAATAGCAAGTTAGTACTTCTTTGCTAGGAACTCCCAGTGTCTCTATTCACACATTTTGGCTTCACTTGGCTTTGTCATCTTTTTCATTTTTAATTTTTTTTCTTCAATTTCAGTTGATGTCTGATTAGCTCTAGGACTTAAATTCTGCCATCCTCTTTTGTTGTCCTTTTATACTGGCAGATTTTTTTTTTAGCTAAGCAATTTTTTTAATTGACAATGAGTTTAAAAATATTAAAATGAGGAGTATTCTTAGTTACTTAGTTCAACAGCAAGTTGCTTATTTTTACCTTGACTTAAACTAATTACTCATTATATGCTTAAAATAATCAATGTTGTTAAAATAAAATATGAATCAAGCTAAACTTTTGTCTGAATTTGTACTAGTACCATCTGACAAGTGACGGAATGGGCACAGAATGTATATCACATTGTATTGTAAATGCTATTTTTGTATTTTGCCTGCCTTCCTCAACAGATTGAGAGATTCTTGAAAGAAACAGGTTGTGTTTAATTTATTTCTGTTTCCCAGCAACTAATAGAGTGCTTGCTTCGAATTGATGGAAAAATCTAAGAACAGGATGTGTGTTTTTGCTGACACTTAAACACTTACTATCCAGACACACTGAAAAAGCTTTTCTGCTCTCTCTCTAGTATTTCCATCCATACCTTGTCTCAGCTGTAAGACATCAAAGTAACACTATATAAAAATATTTTTCTTTGGTTCCCTAAAGATAATTTAATTTACATAAAGGGCAAAGATTAATCAAATTAAAATTATGAATAGGTTTGTAATAAATGCTACATAATTGACACAGAAGCCAGAAGCACTTGCTACACCTTTATCCTTTCATACCATTAACAGGAGATTGCTAGGTTTCTTTTATATTTTTGGTAATGACATAGAATATTCATACATTACTTTTTACTATTAGCCCTTTCCTTCTTTTAATCCTGAGTGCCAATGATACTTGATAGAAAACAAATTTTCTTGCCAAATAAACTCCTGTCAGTTCAGACTTTAACCTCGTATGGTCTTTGCTCTCTATTCAATTTCTTGTTTTTATGCATTAAATATTCAATCTAGTGAATACATACAAAATTTGAAGGCAGGTTCTTCTTGATGCAGAATTAGAGTTAGTGAGACTAGCATAACAGTTGAGAACATTTCTGGAGGCAGCTTTCCTGTCCTTAAATCCTATACTGTATATTTACTAGTTGTGACCTTGAGAAAATTTCCTCTCTTCAGTTCAATGTTCTTGTGTGGAACATGGAGAAAATAGTGACATCTATGTCAGAAGGTATATGAGGATTAAATGAGTTGATATTTATTAAGCTTAGAACAATGGCACAAAGTAAATGCTATATAGATGTTTGTTAAATAAAAACAAGACTTTTGTAGATTATTAGAGTTCCTGGTATTATCTGTGAGAGGAATTTAATAGTATACTAAATTTCTGGATGTCTTACAAAATACCATACATCTGTTCTCCTGAGTACTATATTTTATAAATTCCTTTTTTTTTTTTTTTTTTTTGCTGAATGTAGCCTAAAGGTAAGACTTGACCTTGTGCATGACACCATTTGGGCATAAAGAAATGTAACAAATCTGAGATTAATTTTATTGTGATATAAAAAATTGATATGAGGTTTGTTGGGATTATAAGAACAGAAATTTGTGCTAAACACCCTCAGAGTACATACAATAGGACTAATGGCCTGTTTTCAGAGTTCACAATTTGGAAAATGCACATAATAAAAAAAAAAAGTCTATTTAAACAATGTTAATAAGTACTTGTTGAACACCTAATATATATGGAGTATAATATACACATTTTAAGAAAACTTGATAAGAAAGTTTTTTTGGTCTTAACACAGTAAACAAATGCAATATTTCTGAGTAATAAGAATGATAACAAGGTGGCTTTAAAAATTAGGTCTTGGAAATGTTTTTTAAAAATAAGTGAAAATATATTTGTGGAAAGAACAGGGTAGTTGCTTCCCATGAGGGAGACACGATCTATTTCTAAAAGGGCATAATTCAATCCTTTGAAGAAATATACTTAATAAAATTTTCAAATTTGCCTGGAAGGTACAAGTATGTTGGAAGAAAGTAGTGCTACAGATGACCCAACTCTCAGCAAAAACATTCATCAATTTCACATCTGAACAACTATATTCTGGAATATAGAGGATTTCATCCTGGAATTGGGATTATATTAATTACATCTATCAGTAACTAAGGTTACATTAATATAATACCCCAGTTTAGGGCTCAGTATTTAACACTCTTGGCTGTGAGATATAATTCTCTCCCTAACTGACTTAAGCCTTGGGCTTTTCAACAATTCTGTTAAAGTTCTAGAATTCTGTAAATATCTAGGTGTTTATCAAGTTGTTCTAAAATATTTACTTTAAAAGCCTACGCATTTGTTTGAAATTTTATTTTTGATCAATCAATTTTAAAAAGGTATATTCAATGTACTTTTCCTCTTTAAAGGAAGCACTTTAATGTTTTTAAGGGCATAAACAGTGAGCAATCACCAAACTAAGAATAAAACTCAAATTACCATGACCTATAAGATCCTATAGGTCCAGTATTATTTTCCAAACTTATATACTTTTCTCCACTTGCTCAATAAGGTCTAGCACAATGGCCTTATAAAATTCCTGGAACACATCAAGCTAGTTGCCACCAAGTAACAGTTAATTTTTCTGTTCCTTTTGTCTACCACCTTTCCCTTCCAAATCATTGCTGATCGATTGATGTATGTCCTCGGTTATATACAAGATAGATTTACTTTTAAAAGTATATGTTAGAGGAAATATTGGTTCTGAGAGTTTCATGCAATCACTTTAGTAGAGGAAGAAATAATTTATAAACTTTTCTTATTACAAGAAAATGAGAGACAACTTAGAAATTAAGTATAAAATAACACAGGGTAGCCAGGAATAAGGATAACAATTATTTAAAATACAGGCAGTCCAAGTAAATTAATACTATTGGACATCAAATTTGACTCTGAGTTAGTTGGCCAAAAAAAAAAAAAAGAAAAGGAAAATGAAGAAAAGCATTAGACTAATGAACCTGAATAAAACGAAATGCAAAGGACAGGAATGCAAAAATGAGTAATATCATAAAATGTAACACCTAAAATATCAAGTATGATCAAATCATTGAGAGACAGGATTTGAATATTCCTGTGGATCTGTGTAATTCATAATAATCTGTATAGTCTATCATTTAACTTCATTTTACAAATAAAATATAAAGAGAGCTGAACTGAAAAAGTTATAAGTTTTTTCAACCAATCATAGTTCAGTTCATTTGGGAGGTTTTTAGAATGGTTTTTGCTGCTAAAGTAGATATTTTCAAATGCTTTTAGAACCTATTTCATCAATACTATATTGCAAAATATGTAATCAACTTTATCAGGACTCAGCAGCAGCTCATCTGCTCATGGCAACACCCCCAAATCACTGTAGGTTGGCGTTTTCTCAGTTGCCAAGGCTTTCAGCAATTACTACTCTGTACAAAATGCAGCTGGCTTACTATTTGGTAGCCTAAAGAAAGACAATTCAAGCCTTTGTAAAATCACTGGATTTCCTATTCTATGGCATAGTGATTTCAAAGACCAGATTCTTTCATAACTTGCACCTGCCTCTCTGCTCTTGCAGTTGCTCAAAGTTATAATCAATTTGAATGAGTAGATTCTCATCCAACTAGGGGGAAAACTCAGGGAAAGAACTCAATTATCACAGAACACATTGAATCCATTGTGGTTTCTTACCTACGCTTCATCTGTCTGCCCATAGTTTTTTGGTTTTTTTCTCTTGTTTTGTTTTTTAAAGTCTGTTGGCAAATCTTTTACTAACATGTTCACTATGTTCCTTTCATTCTGTGGTTTCTCTCCCTTCAGAGCACGGATTTTACTCTTGTGATTTCATCTCTAAATAGACATCATTTGTTTGGCTCAGGCAAAATATCTTCAAATAAACTTTCAGTCAATTTACGTGTTAACTGAAGAAGAAACTATTACCATATTCCAATCTTATACATCTTTGTGAGGTTAAATTTATATACAATGTTTTTGATAATATTCTTAAATAGCATTTCCCCTGCATTTATCTAGAGTGTAAAGTGTATATATAGCTTCAAAATATAGTTGAAAATACTAAAACTACTTTCCTTCTCTCAGAATCAATATCCTCCTTTTACAAAGTTAAAAAGAAGAAAATACAAAAGCAATCATGGATATATTAAATTTATATAAATATTAATTGTTCCTAGTATATCAATAACAAAAAACAGTCAATAATGACATATAAGAATTATTACTCCCAAATTCATTTATTCTGGTCTCTAAGACTAAATGCTTTCTACGAATGAGAAATCTAAATGGATCATATAAAGACTTCTGGTAACATATTCATAGTAAAATTTTGTGTCCATTAAAAAGAGGTAGATGGGAGTTAGTTAGTATAGAAAGAAAATAAAGGCAATTCCATGGCTGATAGGAAAAGTAAGAATAATCAGGCTTTGTTTTTCAGGGACTAATTATTTATTTTTAATTGCTATGTGGTCTTTGTTTTACATAATAAAAATTGTAGCTTGATTCTTTTCATGGTTGGTACTTTTTAGTAAATATTTTATCGAATGAAAATGACTAAAACTAGCATGAAAATGACCTTAATCATTCTATAGTCATTTACCTTGTACAATCTATGTATATGGAGCTGTGCATAATTATATGCAAGTATATGATCACAATTTTTCTCCACAATTATGAAATAATTTAATATACAAAATAAACTAAATTAACATTTTCAATATTTAAATAGGCATATCACCACAAAATCTCATGCCATCAAGCTAGAACTTGGGGAAACAAACACATTTTAAACATTTTCTGATCTTTAGGTAACTTTCAAGGTCATGGAGAAAAACAAATATTAAATTATGAATTTGTGGGATTAAAGGGGATAATTGAGACTAAATAGGTCAGACTATATATTCTTTTACATATGAGGAGACTAATGTCCAGGTATGTTTTTAAAAAATTGAACAGAGTTTTATAATCAATAAATAAGTTACATGTAAAAAATAAAAGGAGAAAAAAGATAAATCACTTAAGGTTTATTTTTTCTTTTTTTAATAGAAGGCATTTTTCAATGTGATTTAGACTTAATCCAGTTTTACAAAGTCCCATATCCAGTCTGAAATATCAAATAGTTTCAGATTTTCAAGTTAAGGTAATATAGAGTCTACTGACTTCAATAATGCAAGGCTTGTTTGAATTATAAAAGTATGAAGCTAAACTATGAAATTTATCTCTCATTCAATGTTCAATGAAATATTATTTTATCAAAACTTTTGTATGAGTCTGGGTATAGAACTCAAGGCTAAGCATTAGAAACTTAAATTATTTCCTAACTGAAAACAAGAAATGGACTTTGATAGGTCCACAAAGCATTTGAGGTTACCTCATTATTCTTAAAATAGAAATTGATGGGGGCACGCCCAAGATGGCCAAATAGGAACAGTTCCAGCCTCCAGCTCCCAGCGTGAGTGACACAGAAGACGGGTGATTTCTGCATTTTCAACTGAGGTGCTGGGTTCACCTCACTGGGGTGTGTCGGACACTTGTTGCTGGTCCGCGGGTGCAGCCCCACCAGCGAGAGCTGAAGCAGGGCGAGGCATTGCCTCACCTGGGAAGCACAAGGGGGAAGGGAATTCCTTTTCCTAGACAAAGGAAAATGAGACACACAACACCTGGAAAATTGGGTAACTCCCACCCTAATACTGCGCTTTACCAAGGGTCTTAGCAAATGGCACACCAGGAGATTATATCCCACATCTGGCCCAGAGGGTCCCATGCCCATGGAGCCTCCCTCACTGCTAGCACAGCAGTCTGAGATCTAACTGCAAGGCAGCAGCGAGGCTGGGGGAGGGTTGCCCACCATTGCTGAGGCTTAAGTAGGTAAAGCCACCTGCAAGCTCCAATTGGGTGGAGCCAACCACAGCTCAAGGAAGCCGGCCTGCGTCTGTAGACTCCTCCTCTGGGGACACGGCATAGCTAAACAAAAAAGCAGCAGAAACCTCGGCAGAGGTAAATGCCCCTGTCTGACAGCTTTGAAGAGAGCAGTAGATCTCCCAGCATGGAGGCTGAGATCTTAGAAGGGACAGACTGCCTGCTCAAGTGGGTCCCTAACCCCTCAGTAGCCTAACTGGGAGACATCCCCCACTAGGTGCAGACCAACACCTCACACCTCACACGGCGGGGTACACCCCTGAGACGAAGCTTCCAGAGCAAGAATCAGACAGCAACACTCGCTGTTCAGCAATATTCTATCTTCTGCAGCCTCCGTTTCTGATACCCAGGCAAACAGGGTCTGGAGTGGACCTCAAGCAATCTCCAACAGACCTACAGCTGAGGGTCCTGTTAGAAGGAAAACTAACAAACAGAAAGGACACCCACACCAAAACCCCATCAGTACGTCACCATCATCAAAGACCAAAGGCAGATAAAACCACAAAGATGGGGAAAAAGCAGGGCAGAAAAGCTGGAAATTCAAAAAGTCAGAGCACATCTCCCCCTCCAAAGGAATGCAGCTCATCGCCAGCAACGGAACAAAGCTGGATGGAGAATGACGTTGACGAGTTGAGAGAAGAAAGCTTCAGTCAATCAAACTTCTCAGAGCTAAAGGAGGAACTACAGTAACCAGCACAAAGAAACTAAAAGCCTTGAAAAAAGAATGGATAAATGGATAACTAGAATAATCAATGCAGAGACGACCTTAGAAGAACTGATAGAGATGAAAACCATAACACGAGAACTATGTGACAAATGCACAAGCTTCAGTAACCAACTCGATCAACTGGAAGAAAGAGTATCAGCGATTGAAGATGAAATGAATGAAATGAAGCAAGGAGAGAAGTGTGGAGAGAAAAAAGAGTAAAACGAAATGAACAAAGCCTCCAAGAAGTATGGGATTATGTGAAAACACCAAATCCACGTCTGATTGGTGTGCCTGAAAGTGACAGGGAAAATGGAACCAACCTGGAAAACACTCTACAGGATATCATCCAAGAGAACTTCCCCAACCTAGTAAGGCAGGCCAATATTCAAGTTCAGGAAATACAGAGAACACCACAAAGATACTCCTCGAGCGACTCCAAGACACATAATTGTCAGACACACCAAAGTTGAAATGAAGGAAAAAATGTTAAGGGCAGCCAGAGAGAAAGGTCGGGTTACACACAAAGGGAAGCCCATCAGACTAAAAGCAGATCTCTTGGCAGAAACTCTCCAAGCCAGAAGAGAGTGGGGCCAATATTCAACATTCTTAAAGAAAAGAATTTTCAACCCAGAATTTCATATCCAGCCAAACTGAGTTTCGTAAGTGAAGGAGAAATAAAATCCTTTACAGACAAGCAAATGCTTAGAGATTTTGTCACCACCAGGCCTGCCTCACAAGAGATCCTGAAGGAAGAACTAAACATGGGAAGGAACAACAGGTACCAGCCATGGCAAAAACATGTCAAAATGTAAAGTCCATTGATGCTAGGAAAATAGAAGTCGGTATGTCTGTCTTTTAAAAATGTTTAAAGAGAAACAGAATTAATGACTTTAACTTATACGATTAAAACTAGTGTTTCAACTTCTAAAACGTATGTACTCAGTGTGAGAGGAATGTAATATTTAGGGTGCTTGATCAAGAAGTTTGTGTATTATTAACAAATTTCATTAAGTTTTTCTCACATATTGATTATTGTATTTTTACTATTTTGTAATATATCTCTCCTCAAATTGAAACTGTGATTTGAAGTTTCTCAGTGATTTGAAAAATCTTATGTATGTAACCTCACTGTCAGAGAATACCTTGATATTTGCAAAATCTATGTCAGAAAACATTAACGTATATAAAATGGTAAAATTATTGCAATAGCCAATTGAAGCCCTGAAGGACACTAGCTATGAACTGGTAGAAGTTTGCTGACTTCAATTAGTAGAGAAGAATTTGTTATTGCTTAAGAGCAAAGGTTATGTGGCAACACTCTCTCTCTCTCTCTCTCTCTTTTTCCTAAGTATAGAGTTCCTTTTATGGGTCCTGGATGTGTCGTCAGTGTCTTGAAGATGAATCCAGTATAGCATCCAGGGCTGGAGACTCAGTGGATTTCAAAGAACTTCAGTGTTCTGCAGAATTAATTTATTTAATTTTCAAGAATACATAATTTTCTGGGAAATTTCACTAATATGAAAATTGAGTTGTTTAAAAATGAAAACTAATAGATTAAAATTATAAGTATAGCTTCTAATATTTAAGTTATAATTATTGTTATAAAAGCTCCCCAATATCCATGTTTTTCTCTTTAGAAAAGCTGGTACTTAGATGACTGCTAAGAAGCAATGGATGGTAAATTTGAAAAAGTCCAATGAGGTCCCATCGTAAATGATCTCACTCTTTAGTAAGAAAGTAGGCATGCACCTAGACTACATTTTCCAGCCCTCTTTGTAGTTAGGTGTGGCTGGGGCACTGGATTCTGAACATGGAATGTGAGTGAATGTGACCTACCAACATGCCATTTTTGACATTTTTCTTCATTTACACACCAAAGAGTCCAAGACCTAGAGGAGGGACAAGCCACGTGATGGAAGAAGTCTTTATTTATTTAATGCTTTGGGTAGGACCATCTCTGCTCTGCTATTGTATGAGCAGAAAATGTGTTACATGACTCAAATATGGCAGCTATTTGTTACAACTGTTCGTCAGTTGATGAATATCTGACTAATCACTCTTGACTCCATACTCCAGATTTCAACTTTTCTTAATTATGTCATATATTTCAACTGCAGCATGTCCAAAATTTAATTTATCATTGTCTCCGAATCTCACTTCCAATCATGTTTCTCATTTTATAAAATACCCTCTTCTACCCAGTTGTTTAATATAAAGGTTGAAATCATTCTACAATCCTATTTTCTTTATATCTTTATCCAGTAGGTCATTAAGATTAATAAACCATGTTTTCCTAATCCAGTTTTCATTCTCTCATGTCCACTGTTACTATCTTAATCCATACCCTCATAATTTCTTAAACAAGCTTACCACAGAAAGTCTCCTATTGTGATCTCATTCTTCAGTCAACCAATTTTCTGAAGACTTGTCAGAATTTTTTTCATACAAGCAAAACACTCAGTATGTGACTACCTTCTTTAACATTGATCATTTTCTCTACATTTTCAAGAAAAATCTGCATCTGCTAGTAGAGAATCAGATAATGTATCATGTAATCTTTGAGACTTTGTCCAAATACATTGCTCTCTACTACTCAGCAGTCACCTGTGTATGGCCATTTTGTTGTTTTTATTATATGGCATACCTTTCCGTGCTTCTGCAACTTGGAACACAGTAAGTGCATGAACCAGAATCCTGCTTCTCCATCCATGATACTGACAAAAGAAGCCCTGGTTATCCAAACCTCAGTTCAGTTGGCCACCCATGCTGTACACTTTCCCCTGCTTATCTTAACCCCATACAAATCAGGCTGCAGCACAGGAGATGCTTTTGCGTTCACTGATATCCACCATAGTTTCAACACAAACATAAGAGTGTTTCATAGTATTTCTTTCCTGTCTTTTTGTTTCTCACTACACAGTAGAATACTTGACAGCCAGCTATGCTTTAAACCAATTCTCTTCACTCAATTTAGATGCTCAATAAATATGTTGAAATGAATTGACAATGAATAATCTATTCATTCTGTCCAAATCCCAATAATCTAATTGTCTACATAGATGGAACAACTTGAAATATGCAACTATGTAGATTGTTTTATACTAATATACATAGAACCGGTTCTGTGGATTCTCTATTCATAGTTCCTGGATCATGACCTCATTATCTTACCCAACTAGCAAGTTAGCCACATACTTAAGGGAGAAAAACTGGAGTTCAGGCTAATTTATATTTGTATGTGTTGCTGCGCTTAGCTAACGATCTAGTGGACAGCCCAGAATTGCTGAAGATCTGAAAATAAGCACATTGATGTTCTTTCTGCTATTTGTTTGCTTGGTTCATTAGTCACTTGAAAGTGCATTTTTCAATTAAGTCATTCATTTGTGATTTTCAGTGGAAAATCCTGTAAGTAGTTTCTATCATGCACACACAAAATTAGATGAATTAAAGCATACACTAAGTAGACACTGACATACAAATATTTATAAATGAAGGCAGAAAATGACCCAGTTTCTACATTTTACAGGTGCTAACATGACTTTTAAAATTTGGTTAAGAAAAAAAGATACTTAAAGGATCAGATGGCAATATTATGAGAGCTAGATTCTTAAGAATAATATTTTTTCTTCAAATCTCAAAGAGGAACATTTTTTAGATAGACGTTTAGCTGTTTTAAACACTGCATTCATAAAAACACTGAAAGGTTTCAATATGATTCATCTAAAGAATATGGCTTATATCTAGTAAAAACCCAAATATAGTTTTTTGACTTTGTTTATAAGACAAATTCAACATGAAATAATAACATATATTTTAGTAATGGACTCGGGAGAATAGAAAAACACTCATGTGGGCACAGGTACATGCACGCGTGCACACTCATACATACGATATTTAAGGTCCCTGAAGTTAACAAAGTAACCCTATTGGGAAAAATGACAAAGAGCCAAAACTGACAATGATGAGGCTTAAACTATTTCCGATCTCAGAGTTGAACTGCTGTTGGCAGAGATGATTTTTTGGTGATAGAAACAAAATGTCATCTTAATCACATTGGAAATACAAAATTCATGTATTCAAAAAATAAAACTATATGACAAAGATATTATTAAATTGGGTGTTTTCAAATACTACACCACTGATATAAAGAAAATTTAATCACAGTCAAGGAAATGAGATATCAACATTTGGCACTGCACAGACTGTTAGAGATAAAGCAAATCCTGGATAGCTCAAATTTTCAAACTTAATGAAGAAACTGTTTGTGTTTTTCTATAACCAGATGGGCTGAGTTAATCTTGTATGCATTAGGATCAAAATAAAATATCTCTTCCAAGATTTTTGAGTTATTCCCTTAAAATCATCTTTTGTTTTCTTTTTTCTATCCATTTCAAACAAAAAATTTTAAGTGCTCCATAAATACTCTGAAGAATAATATATATTATAAGAGCTTTGCTCTACAAAACAGGAGAGCCATCTCACTGATTCTGTGCCATGAGAAGAACAGTACTTATCCATCAATCATAATATCTGATGTCAATTTTACATGGTTGACCAGTGTTAAAGCAAACATAAATCCAAGCATCTAGTGTGTGCAATGAACAGTGTAGTAGTCAGTGCCCTGGAGAAGCATCAGAAATGCAGACAATCTCTACTCCCAAGGAATTTATCATCTACTCTGTAAGAAAACACACCAAAAGAATCTACAGCTAAATATAAATCACATGCTACCTAGATGAAATCTGACATTCTGTGGTAATAATGAACCAGATTTTGCATTCTGAGACTCAGGAAAACACTGAGCAAAGAGCAAATGAAAGAAGCAGACAGCACGAATTCCAGCATGAATAAAAGCATGCACACACATACACACAAAAAATATATACATATGCATATCTATACATGTATACATATGTAATACATATGTACATATATAAAATATGTATGTGTGTGTATATATATATTTTAAAGGCATGGTGAAACATGGAGGAGGAAACTGTTTTAAACAAAATGAACCATAAGTAAATACTGTTTTTTTATTTTAAATATGATCTTCATCTTTTCTTTTTCAGTTGAATTAATCTTTTACTATACTAGTTACAATTATTTACAAAAAGGAAGAGATTTCTTAAATTGTTTTAAATGTTGTCCCAGTACTTACTTATAATTATTTACACAAGGGAAGAGATTTCTTGTTTGTTTTAAATGATGCCCCAGTACTTACATATATTTTCTTTAAAATTAAATCTTCTTTGACAAAAGCCCAAAGGTTGTAAAAATATGTTTGTTTTTCTAGTGTAATAGAACACTTTTAGGATTGACTAAATATAACAAATAAAAAACTTTACTCATCTTCCAGATCTCCAGATAAAATAAGCAATGTAGTTTCAACTTAAAATATTACATGAGGTATACTCATGAAAGGAGTAGATAGAGGGTGCATAGAAATATATGGATAGTGGCCAAAAACTCATATAGGCTACATGGATGCCCAATATGTAATGAAACATCTCTTTATGGAGTTCAATTCCTTGCATTTTAAAAAATTTAATTATATTATCTTTCTATTTGAGAATGATTTGTTTTAGACAAAGAGAAACAAATGCATTCATTTCATATTTTCAATTCCTGTTCTATAAAACTGCAGTAATTTTCATGTTAAAAATCATATGTGATTAAATTTATTTTAAAACCTAACAGTTTCTAACAACAAATGGCACAATTTACACCTATATTGTCAGTTCATGGGCTGAAAAAACAGATTAATATTGTATGTTAACTTTAAAAATATTTTCTTTTAAGTTTGTTTTAATTACTTTGAAACCTCACTGTAGAAAGAAAATGTTTTACAACTAGAAATAAATACATCATAAATCTGGCTTCTATATATAATTTTTTATATACTTAACACCTATAATTTTTTTCAATGATCAATTTTATAGATGAGACCACTATGAACAAAAATATAGGCACTTTTAATTATCTTTTTACAGATTAACTGGAAAATTAAGAAATGATTCTTAGCCTGAATCCTGTAATAAAGTAATTATATTAAACTTAAATTATAAAGGATTCCATATTTATGAGCCACATTTAAATGCTATGTTACATCAATATTACAAAAGCCTGGAAACCACAACCTTGGACAAAGGCCATCATAGTCTTATGAAAAAAAAAAAAAAATTCTATAATGAGATCTACCCAACAACTGCCTGTCCAACCTGACTGACACCAATTGTTATTGATCTTATAACCAATAATAGTTACCTCAAAACAATGATGTAATTCTCATTGTTTTCCTTTAAAATCCTCTATCTTCCCTTACTTTCCTGAACACACACACAGTTTACTTTGCCGTGTGTATTCCCATTACAGTGCCTATTCTTGAATAAATATAATTTTCCCTTAGAATGTCTTCATCTTTGTTATTTAGGTTGGGATCATGGTGCCAGAGGCAGGACCAAAATGAGATCCCTTCAGACAAATTGGCAGCCCCTGGAACGAGTGTGGTATCAACTGAGCCCACTGTGCATCTCCTCTTGGATTCTAGACTCTTACTTTGGCAAGTTCTTTTTTACTTTATTTTAGACTAAAGACAAATGTTTTTCCGGTTTGAGTATTTTAGTTCCTACAGAATCTACATTCTCTCTGTGAGGCATGTCTCTTCTGTCAAATTTACTTTTGGGTCTCCACACCTGTTTAATATTTTGTTCGCTCTGTATGCCTGGGTTAAAATTTTTGTGAGCACTCTTACTTTATTTTGGTTTGGTTATGTGCATTTGTAAATGATTTGGCTGTTTTTATCTTGCTTGTTTCTGATCATATTCTGAAAGGAAAAAATGCCCAACATTTTAAATGGTGGGCATGATCTTGAGAGATTAATTAAAAAATAAAATAGGATTCTCAAACTTTAAGGCATGCCAAGCTGTTTGGGACTCTAGCCACCAACGTGGAGTTTCCTCCTGCACGTTTCACAATCAGTGCCATCATGGGGTTTGTTTGTACTCCCCAAGTTGCTTTTTTCTTAGAACTAAATTAGAAAGTGCAACCAACTATATACTTAACATGAAGATCTGTCTAAGTTTTCTGTCTGTCTCTCTATTTTTTTCTACTTACTCTGAATCTGTTGACGTTTTTATTTGTATTAAGATAATGTAATGCTGCTAATTTCAAAAGCCACTTAGAAGTTTTTCTCAGGGCATTTCAAACCAAAATAAGTCTTAAAGGGCTTTCAAATTAATGACTTTAGAAATTACAACAGCTCCTTAACAACCAACAATCTAGACACCTTTGGAAATGTGAACTTAAATTAAACTAGACTAACAATTGCTTAGCACAATGAAACAATTAATCAAAGGATTAATTCTAAAAGGAAATAACTAGATAAAGATTTATAAAGGTTAGGCCTTCAAATCAAACAGGCCAAAATCTTGAGCTCAGAGCCATAACATAAGGTATTACTGTTGGACATAAAGATTACTTTTCCTGCCACATAGGAGACGGGGAAGAAAAGCCTGCAAATATTTTTCTTAAATGCATCCTGCCCTGCATTGGGACTAGTCAAACAACCAGACTGGCAAACAACAAACAAACAAAAAAAAATCCAAGGCCACTTGGATGTTTTGTTTTTCTTATAACAAAAGAAACATAGCCAGTCCTAACTAAAGTGTAAATATTTAGAAATTTAGCCCTGAAACTCATTAAAAACTAAAACAGAGGAAAAAAGATAAAATAATTGTTGCAAACCAAATTACTCAAAATAATGGTCCACAACCTTCATTACAGTACCTATCAGAGCAAAATTTCAGCCATGTAAATAGTTCCTGTATTATTAGAAATATAATTCAGCTCCAACTGTCTATTTTAAACTGAAGAGTTTATATTATTATGTTTTACTGTCTCATGATTAAAATTCTAAAAGGAAATCTATAAGATCTTTATTTAAATTTTTATATATGTGTTTATGCATGTTGTATATTTTATCTACATGGTAAAAGCTGGCATAGTCAGCCCAAAACTCCTTAAGGGATCCTATACCGGTTGGTTTAGATAAATGAGTGCTCATATTAAAAAATATAGCAACTAACCCAAATGCCTTTTAATTTCCATGACTGAACCATCTTTCATCAGTAAGCTGTTTTAAAATTTGTCAACAAAAATTGAAATATCTTCAGAATTGTCATTGTACATTTTTGCCTGAGTTTACTGTTTAGACACTTTTTTCTTCTTTTTTGAGACAGAGTCTTGTTCTGTCATCCAGGCTGGAGTGCAATGGCACCATCTCGTCTCATGGCAACTTTTGCCATCTGAGTTCAAGCGATTCTCCTGCCTCAGCCTCCTGAGTAGCTGAGATTACAGGTGCACACGACTATGATCGACTAGTTCTTGTATTTTTTCAGTACAGACAGGGTTTTACCATGTTGGTCAGGCAGGCCTCAAACTCCTGACCTCAGGCTCTCCACTCACCTCGGCCTCCCAAAGCGCTGGGATTACAGGCATAAGCCACCATGCCCGGACCTTAGAGACTTTTATATATGTTTCTGATAAATGTTTTAAAATCATGAAACTATAAACCAAGCCTAAATACAGGATGATTTTTGTGTAACATTTCAATAAATAAGACCAATTTCATAGTATTGGTTTAATAAATACAACTGTATCTTATGAGTTATTGGCAAAATACCCCTATACTTCAGATTCTTACTTAGGTGATCACCTGATAATCATAAGCTAGAAAGAGTTATCAGAGAAATAACTTGAAATGGTGACTAGCTTAGCCTAATATCTTAGTTTTCATAAGCAATCTAAGAATAATTGTTAAAGCTAAATTATTTGGTACATGTAAAATAACCTCTGAGTCCCAAGTGGTCTGTGCTGGTGTTGGCAGTGGCTGTGATGGGCTGAATGCATCAGTCCCCAGCCTGCAGCTGTTTCATGGGGGCCTGTGCCTGCTATGGTGGTAGTGGCAGGCTGGATGGGCTTAACCTCGGGCCCCAGTAGGAATACTCAGGTGTCAACAATGGTGGACTGAGCTGGGTAGTTCCCAGGCTCTCAGATGGAGTCGCCAGATACTGAGGGGTAGAGTCAGGCCAGGAAAGCCTGACTTCAGGCTCCTACATGCTGTGAACAGGCAGTGGCTGTAGTAGGCAGGCTCAAGGTAATCTCCAGGCCCACATCAGAATGCTCGAATGGTGCAGCCCTGCTACTGGGGAGAATGCGGTCGCATTCAGGAGCAGCAGCCACATGCAGGTGACTGGGGAATATTACTTCAGTCACATTTCAGCCCTGGCTGGGGCAGCCCTCAGTGGCAGCTTCTTGCTGTGAGCAGGTAAGCTTGTCTTTGAGGCATGTGAAAATGTTTGGCGGCTTCCTCGAGGCACATGAAAATGTGCGGTGGCTTCCCTGCTGAAGACAGCGGGGTCACTGACAATGGTTCACACTTTAGCCCTGGAGGTAGCAGCTAGACAGCTATGGTGGTGGCTGTGGGTAGAGAATATCAATGGGGTTTCAGAAATATGGAGATACAGGGACTGTTGGGATCCCAGTTAGGGTACCTTCTTGTGGGGGCTAGGCTTTCAATATGGTTTCTTGCTGTAGCGGCTTTGGGCTGAAGTTTTGTGAGACCCAGTGTGAGCTCCTCGTGCAATGCATTTGTGTGGTCTCCAAGCAGCCGCCTATGTTAGTCTCAGGGCCTCCGAGGGTCTAGAGGCTTTTCCATGGCTGTGATGTGAGAGTCTCTGGTGGGAATGTGAACCGCTGGGGTCACTCACTCACCCTTTCCCCACAGTGGGGAGCCGCTCCAGGCCGTCAGCTGATCCCTGCTGAGCAAGCTGCATTATGTTCCTCTCCTCCCTTACACTCACTTCTCTATTGAAGTCCGGTGTTCTGTATTAGTTGATCTAGTCACAGTCCCTTACACTTTAGATGTTTCCTGCCACTTCTCTATTGAAGTCTGGTGTTCTGTATTAGTTGATCTATTCCGAGTGTGATTACCTGTTGCTATTTTGGTTCTTCTTTGTGGAGGAGGAAAGTGCCGGATGCGTGTCGTCAGCCATCTTGAATCTGTAATTGAACTTTGAAATTCTAAAGTTACGTTATTTTAAATTAAGTGATAGCTACTCATTAAATGTCTGAGTCACTTACAAATAAGAAAAAAATGCTAAAACAAAAATTTATAAATATAAGCATACATTTATTGTTGGCTTCTTAAGTTTTATAGAAAAACTATATGTATTTGAGTCTGTTAATTCACAAAATTATATTACAGGGAAGCATGTTTTTTAAAAAAAACACAAAATAGTTCTTATCTAGATAATACTGATAAGTGACAGTGCAAAATTTATTGCTTCCTAGGTTTTCACTAGAAAAGAGGTTTTAAGAGTTAAAAATTCTAATTAATACATATAATTCTGTATAGAAAGTGACCCAAAAAAGATGTTTTTGATAAGAAAAAGTATAAGAAAGAAATAAAAATGTGTTCTTTACTGAACAAAAGAATAATGTTGTCTAAATTCAGAGGTTATTAAAAGTTTGTATCCATATATGGACTTACGAAGGAAATAAGCAGAAACATGATGGAAAGGAACCAGTTAGTAGAACAGAGACATATGAAGAAAATTATACCTATGAAGATGTATTTTTGGTTAAGGTAGATTGAAAACAAAAAATAATAATCTTTTAAGGAGAAAGAATCTTATGTGGTAAATTTTTGTCCTAAAGTCAAATGACTGGTTATGTAAGAAAGAAGTGTAGGACAAAGATGAAGTTCTGGTCATGTCATGGAATGTCTGAGTAAGTGATGGCAGGTTTGTGAAAGATTAATTTATGATGGAAATTTGTGTGTAATCAGGTTGGCTGTATGTTTCTCTAAACATTGAGCTTTGGTATTAAAAATACACTAATACAAAACTAACAATGTGGTTCCCTGTGTTCAAACAACAAGATTTCTTGAAGTGTTGGTCTGCTCTTAGTAAAATTTGCTAGGTTTCAATTTAATTCCTAAATGTGTTTTTAAAAAATTTCAACCATTCCACCATCTTTTAAACTGCAGCTTCTTCCTGTTTTACAGTTTCTGTTTATGCCACATTTCTTCCTGAGATGTATTTAATTTCTCTGGATTTAGATTGAAACTGCTGTCTTTATTTAGATTAATTATTTCATTTCTTGAGGTAGATTTTTCCTCTTGAAACTTTTCAAATTTCTATCTCAGAAGTTCAACTTTTGCTTTATCTAACTTTATGTGATTTGCAGGTCATACATCATTGCCTTCTGTTCTTCCTCTTTCTCCCCTTGAGAAGGTACATCTTTTTGCTTGGCTGTGCTCATAATTCTTTCCTTCAACTTTTTCATCAGCTCTCATAATTTTTTTCTTCAGTTTTAACTCTGCTGTAATGGCCTGATGCTGAAACGTTCGTTCTTGAAGGCCTAAAAAAGCAAAGTTTTCCTCAAGCATAACTTCATTCTGTATTCTTGGCATTTCTTGATGTGTCTAATTTTTTTTCCTCATGTAACCAGGAAACTTCTCATGCTGTTACTAAGAGCCATGTATTCCTTTGCTCAAGGTACTAGTTTTTTGTTTACATTTCTCTGTATTATGTTGTACAATCATAACCTTGGACACTGTCTTACTACGTCTGATTAATTTAAGTACTAGGTTTACTTTCCAGTTTACCTAAATAAGTTTTCTTTAAGGAGAAGCCATTACTCTTCAGTAGGTTTGTTGTTTTCGTTTTGGTAACTGGCCTAAGAAACAAGAATTTCATGTTTTATCAAGATAATTTCCCTCGATGCCTTTATTAGATTTTTTGATAACTTAGGAAAGCTGAACTTTAAAAAGGTTAAATTTGTTTTGTTTCTACAGTCATGTACTTTATATATTTTGATTATCACCCTAGTTAAAGAAATACTATTTTTTCACACAGTTACCTGCAATCCTGTTCTGATGAAGTGTTTTGAACCTTTTGGCATCTTTGATGGGCTTCTTCAGTATCAAAATTCTAAATTAAGTCTTTTTTACCTAGAACTAACTTTGGGATTTTTCAGTTGGGCCTTCAGAGAACCTCAAAAAATGTAACTCTTGTCCTATAGAGATATTAAATCATTACATTAGTTTGGTAAATTATATAGCAAACATTGTCAAATGATAAGTGATGCTAGTTATTCTTTCAGTTACATTTATGGGTATGTTATTGATATAGATAATCCAAAATTACATAAAAAGTTTAGAAACCTACTGTGGCATCAGACGTAATTCTGGTTATTATGTTGTATATTACAAAAATAACCAAATTTTATTTGGTTATTTGTCAATTGCTGATTATAACAAACTTGCATCCGATTTTAAAGTATGGCTCATCTGCCTCTGTCATCTACAGTTTTGATATATCTCTAAAAGCACTTGCCTTCAGATGCATGGAAAAGACTAAGAAGTACTCTTAAGTATAGGTTTCTAGTAACTTTAAGGTCAGAGGATGAAATAAAAATTCCTTAGAACTCTAAAAAATTTTTGAAATGATGCAGCTGACCAATTTGAGAAACTTCCAATCAATATCAAGCAGAATAAAAATTAATTACAGAGATTAATTAACTGATGAAGATAAAAATTTTATGAGGCCAGGCATGGTGGCTTATCCCTGTAATCCCAGGACTTTGGGAGGCTGAGTGGGTGGATCACGAAGTCAAGAGATCAAGATCATCCTGGCCAACATGGTGTAACCTCGTCTTTACTAAAAATACAAAAATTAGCTGGGCATGGTGGCACACACCTGTAATCCCAGCTACTTGGGAGGCTGAGGCAGGAGAATCGCTTGAACCCTAGATGCAGAGGTTGCATTGAGCTGAGATCGTGCCACTGCACTCCAGCCTGGTGACAGAGTGAGCCTCCATCTCAAAAAAAAAAAAACTTTTTTGAAACTATTGATTCTTTACTTAAATGTTTTATTTTCCAAATTAAAGAAACTTTTTCTTTTAAGCTATCTGTAGTTGATACAGCAATTTGGTAGTCTGTTTTTGTGAATAAAGTTGGAAACATTTACTTTTTCTCTCTATTTGATCCCTCTGAAATTTGGAAACCATGCGTGGGTATTCTTGTGTCTATATGGTTATTTGTATAAGTTTAATAAAATTTTGCTATCTCTTTATAAAATGATACAATTGGACATGTTAGTTATAATACAAAGCCTTGACTAGAGTATCTTTTTTGAGAACTAGCATGGAATGCCCGGCTTCAGGGGTTCCACACCTTACTGTGAGTGAGTAAAAACTGTCACTTCCTGACAGTCCTAGAAACTTCAAGACTGAAGGTAAAATCTGAAATCTGCCTTGGTTTGGCTTCCAAGCCTCAGAAGATTTTTCCATCTGAGATTCTTATGTGATCAATGTAGAGAGAAAAATGTTATGTTTCTAAAGCAACTATTATCAGACATTAGCCCTGGGCATTGTTTTAGAGTTCTTATTATCTACTATAAACTGACTAGATCCTGAATTCTTCTGGATTTCTTCAATCCAACCTTTTTCTGTTAGAATAGGCATGTAGCCAGACATGAGCAGGTAAGGGTTCCCCCCGGGTAAGAAATCTTAGAAATGCTGCCCATTGATAGAATCCTTGGAGATGGTGACGGTCAGCAAAAAGAGAACCATGGCCACAGTGGCTACACCTGGCCTTGTAGCTGGGCTCCTCTGACCCAGAAGGGACTTATTAAGCCCTAACCGGAGATAACTGAGGTAGGGGCTTTTCCTCACTAGTGAGTATGTGTACTCCTCGAATAACTTGCCTAGGAATAGGGTTTTGCTCGTTATAATACTCCATTCCCCTCCCAGTAACACTTCCATTATATTACTAAAAATGGGAACTGGTCTGTACTGAAGCTCTATAAGCTCAAACCAGATTAATTCTAAGAGATAAGTTTCGTGCCTGATGTATGGGTCACACAGAAAGTTCACCAAACTGCCTGGTGCCGTAACCAGAAGCATTCAAACTGCAAACTAGGATGATAAGTTGATAGCTTCATGCTGTAGATAGCTTTTTTCCAAGACATTGGAACAAGACTCCATATCATAATGAGACTCTTTCCTCTTTTAATGCCTACTTTTTACACTTGGCAGGATAATGGTGTAATTGAAATTTCACATTCAGGAGCTTCTGCTGGTAACTTGACAGAACCTGATCTATGAGATGCTTTAGTCTACCTAGTGGGTGAGTACGGCAATATTTCTCATACAGCCATTGCTCATTCTCTGCTTGAATTTAACCTAGTCATGGGAAACTAGAGGATAAAATTGGCCTATGTAATCTATTGGTTAAACAAGGAAATGTCTGTGCTATTACTAACACTACATGCTGTATCTGGATAAATCCCTCAGGGAAAGGTGAGGTCTATATACAAAAAAATAAGAAAATAGGTCACTTGGTTAAAAAAAAAAAAAGTGTCACCTAATTTCCCATGATTATATGATTTATTTAATTGGTTGACTTTAAGCCCAGGTTTATAGCTCAAACTATTATGTAAACTGAGATTATCGTATTACTATTAACTTTTATTTGTATTTTTCTTTTTAATTTTTGTTCTTGTTACTCATTAATTGTTTTCAGAAGTACAACCCCTATGAGAATAATGCTGACCTAGCACTTTGAGATGATAATCAATACCTATGGAATAGACATATGGAACTTACCAGGGACCTAGGTAGACTTAGTGTGAGAACCACTACCTCCACACCTCCTTTGTTGCTCAAATGTAGATAAGAAAGTTTTGACACTGACTTACTCATCAATTACTGTCTCTGATGTGGGACCAGACCAGATCAAACCAAGACAGGGGGCAATCAAAATTTAAATACAGGAAATTGATCAGCAATGCTTGTGGGTAAATAAAGGTCTTGATCAAAAGGAGGAAATGTCTGAAAACTGTAAGAATCAAAACGGAGTCACCTGTGTTAAAACCCTGACAAATAGAACTGGGGAAGGCCATGAAGTGTTATGAATGCCTGATAGCAAAAACTATCACAGAAGACTGCAAAAACCACAATCTTGTGCAAATGTCATTACAAACTTACACACACACACACACACACACACACACAATGCTTCTTGAGAACATCTACCAAGCAACTGTCTATCCAAACTTGGACTGGTGCCACCCTTGTTATTAATCTTTGTAGCCGAGTATAATTATCTTCAAATAATTATGTAATTCTTCTCATTTTTTCTTTAAAATCCTTTGTCTTCTTTTACCTTCCTGAATATGCACATAGTTTACTGTGGCCTGTGTATTCCCATTGCAATGCCTATTCTCAAATACATACCATTTTCTTTTAGAGAGTCTCCCTCTCTGTTATTAAGGTTGACACAATCCACCTAAAAACCGAGGGCTGAGGGGCTTAGAGGACTTGGCCTAGAGGAAAATGTGCTGCAATGTTCATTAGCCCATTTTCAGTTTTATAGGCAAATTAGGCCTGCCTATCACTGAGATCAAAAACTCTCCAAATTAGTTAGGCCTATCTCACCCTTCTGCTATTGGTTCAGGTTTGGGCAAAGCCTCCTCTTAAAGGACACCTTATCCTCTCTGCTCCAGGACCCTAAACATTGGCAGCTCTGACAAGAAAGTTTCAGAATTCTATGTTCTGTCCATTATCAATCTCTTTCCATGGAAAACTCAATTCCCCACCCCACCCCCCAACTTTATTTTTACCTTGTTCATACTCTTGTGTGTTAGGGTAAATCATGGTCCCCAAAAATATCCATGTCCTAGGCCCCAGCACCTGTCAATATGTTACTTTACATGGAAAAAGAACTTTGCAGATGTGGTCAAGTCAAGGATATGGGGATGAAGAGATGATTCTGAATTATCCAAGTGGGAACAATGTAATTGCACGGATCCTTATAAAAGAAAGTTATATGAGATCAAAAAGGGACAAAAGGCTATGTGACATGAGGCCCTGAGACAAAGAATGAGGGCAGCCACTAATGTTGGAAAAGGCAAGGAAGAGGCACCACCCTCAAAATTCCAGAAGGAATCTGTTCTGCTGGCACCTTAGTTTTAATCCCATAAGACTTAATTTAAACTTCTGACCCCCAGAACTTGAGAGGAACAATTTGTGTCATTTGAAGCTCCTAAGTTTGTGATAGTTTGTTACAGCAACAATTGGAAACTAATATATCTTAACATGTTCTTAGAAACTACAAAAGAAGAGTATTTGAAGTAGACCCTATTATGGCTCTATTATGACTTATGCCATTGAGATTCTGGTGTACAGAACTGGGAAAAAGTAGGTAGTCAAGTGGGAAAAATCCTCAATACATTGTCTTCATAATGCTTATTTCTTACTCTGTATGCTACTTACTAAATATTACATATATTAGTCTGCTCAATTTTTACAAAATTTGTTGAGCAGATAGGGAAAAAACTCTTGAGCTCTTTTTACAGCTATAGAAAATGAGGTGCATAATGTTTAAGTCATGTAGCTTAAATCATATAGAAAATCAGTTCAAAACTCAAATTCTTGGGCTCCTTACCAGACCTTACTGAATGAGAATCTTTGTAGATTTTTATGCACATTGAAGTTTCTGATGCGTAAGTCCAGAACAGAGGTTGGCATGCAGCTTGCAGGTTGATTTTGTAAATAAAGGTTTGATAGACCATGGCCATGTCCTTTCATTTCACTGTTTATGACTGCTTTTGCTACAATGACTGAGTTGAATCAACAAAGACTTTATGGTCTGCAGAACTTAAAACATTTACTCTCTGTTCCTGCACAGCAAAAGTTTGCCGACCCCTGTTAGAACACAGCACAGTCTAAAATGAGGTGTTAAATGGATGATTCTGTGATTTTTTTCAGAATGTTATAACGTGTGGCCAAGAAAATAGTTGTAAAATATCCAACACATTAGCCAAACTGCTTCTACCTAAACATATCTCTCTCTCCTGTTTCTGAATGTACTAGAGTGCATTGCATGAAAACACATAGGAATTCAGAATTCGAAGTTGATAATAACTAAATAATGAGTCCATTCAGTTTTTTCAAATATGTTAGAATAAGTGACATTTCTGTTACTAGGATTAGTGCACTGAAATAAATCTGAAATGCAATGTTAGAGTGAGATAAGCTTTTTAATGGAGAAAAATACAGCTTTTTAAGCTTTAAACTAATATGAGCCATGAATGCACAATAAAAATGACCCCACACATGATTTTAGCCCTTATATAAATGCATTGCAAATTACATTTTCTCTAGCATTATCGAGAAATACAATAGTGTAATATTGAAATCAATATTCACACACTACTTACACAACCCACTCTGTACTTTCATAACATGATTTTTATTAAGACCATGTACTCAGCATGGAAATAACTTTATTGTGAATAGGAGATTTGATGAGATATTGCAAAGGAAAAAAGCTTTATCTGTGTATCTCACACACACAGGAAATTACTGTTCAAGTAAAAGTCTAAAAGTTTAGAAAACATCTAGAAACATTGTCTATTTCTCATTTCAGGAGTAGCTTCAGTTCACAAAAAAAGAAAAAAAAATCACTGCTTATTAGAAATTTACAAATCAAGGAAAGCAACTCTTCTCTACCCACCTTTCTTTTATTTCTTTTTTTTCCTTTTTGTTTCGTTTATTTGTTTGTTTGTGTTTGTTTGTTTTTGAGACAGAGTCTCACTCTGTCTCCCAGGCTGGGGTGCAGTGGCACAATCTCGGCTTACTGCAACTTCCACCTCCTGGTTCAAGCAATTCTTGTGCCTCAACCTCCCAAGTAGCTGGGACTACAGGCATATACCACCATGCCCAGCTAATATTTGTATTTTTAGTAGAGATGGGGTTTCACAATGTTGGCAAGGCTTGTCTCGAACTTCTGACCTCAAGTGATCCACCCGCCTTGGTCTCCCCAGACGCTGGAATTACAGGTGTGAGCCACTGCACTGGGCCCCTCCTTTCTTAAAATATCTTGCAGAGCTAGTTTTATCTTAGTTTAAATTTTCTTTTTGAATTTCCTATAATTACCTAATGCTTTATGTTTGTTAATACTATGAAACTTTACCTCCTAACCAAGCATTGATGACAGTGACCTAAAGCCTTCAGGGAAAACACTTTAAATGGCTTTTAAAACTTTTTATATTTCAAATTAAAAATTCCAAATATATAAAATAAAGCAATAGTAAAATAAAGCCCCATGTGTTAATCACTCAACTTTTATCAACATTTTTCATTCATCTACCACCTGTACCGCTGTCTACTCTCCACATCTCAATTACTACTACAACTACTCTATTTATAGTTGTTTTCCTGAAGGTAAAATATCAGATATTCTAATGCACAAAGCTTGGTTTTACAGTTTTGATAAACAGATACACCCAGATAACCCATAACCCTAGGGTGTCATAGAAGACTTTTTTTCTCACCAGAATGTTTCTGTATTTTCATTCCAGTCAATTTTCACCATTCCCCCTTAAATCTCCAGAAATGGCAGGTATTCTGATATTTTTTTTTTCCATTTAATTTAGTTTTCCTATTTGGATACTTTTTAAATAATGGAAGCCTACAATTTGGTCTCTTTTTATGTCTGATTTCTTTTGGTCTCAACAATGTCGTTGAGATTCATTCATGTTGATGTGTTTAATTTGTGGCTTTTCATTGCTCAGTTCCATTCTAGTGCATGAATAGGCCACCATTTGTTTTTACATCCTCCTGTTGATCGACACTTAAGTTATTTCAGAATATAATTTTTGAAACCAAAAATTTGCATTGATTATATTCAGGAGTTATTCTGTAAAGCTGACAAAATAAGGAACAATAATAAAGTAAAATAAATTCATGGCATTCTGAAACAAAGCGTATTATAAAACAAACGTAGATGTCCTGAGACTTCTCATCTTCATAGACTCCTATCTAATAGAGGAAGAGCTAGTTTTAAGTATTAAATAAGGTAATACATATAAAGCTTTTATAAGTGTGCCTGTCACATAATAAGGACTCAGTGGGTGTTAGCTTTCATTGTTTTTATTATTTATAATAGGAATATAATGAAAACATTCCAAAATGACTCAATTAGAATAAAAGTGTAGACAATATGCGATTACCATAGCATATAATACTATTGGTTTAATTCACTATCATTTTCAGCTGGAAGATAAAACATGACTGAGAAATAGCAATTGCAGGTAAGATATCTGTGTGGATGTGAGAGTTAGAATTACGTTGGTGTGATAGTTTATTATATTGTTTTTGCTCTCATGAATTTTGCTTTGAAGTTAAAAATTTACTCAATTTTTATTACTCTGTCTATACTAATGGTTTAGTGGCAGTGCACTAATAGAAATAGTTTTGCTAGAACAAACTATAGAATACATTATACACACACATACATGTATGCTAATTTAATTTAGAATAATATAAACAGATTAATCCACTGGAAAATTTTTAAAAAGCAATAAAGGTACTGCTTTTTTTTTTTTTTTTTTTTTTTTTTTTTTTTTTTTTGAGATGGAGTCTCGCTCTATAGCCCAGGCTGGAGTGCAGTGGCTGAATCTCAGCTCACTGCAAGCTCCGCCTCCCGGGTTTACGCCATTCTCCTGTCTCAGCTTCCCGAGTAGCTGGGACTACAGGCGCCCGCCACCTCGCCCGGCTAGTTTTTTGTATTTTTTAGTAGAGACGGGGTTTCACCGTGTTAGCCAGGATGGTTTTGATCTCCTGACCTCGTGATCCGCCCGTCTCGGCCTCCCAAAGTGCTGGGATTACAGGCTTGAGCCACCGCGCCCGGCCAAGGTACTGCTTTAAAATTGTGTTCTGTTGTATTTCTTTCTTTTTAAAATATTTCAGCAAAATAAGACAAAAAGCTTATATTTGCTTCATTGGTATAAACTCAAAATCAAAGTAAGAAAATCATATTAAATTTTCTAAATATTTTCACTTTTAACTTTATTTAGAATTAAAAATTATATTGCACTTTGCTGTTTTAAAAGGTGTGCTTTGAAATAGCATTGTAACTGGGAGTTATTTTCAGAATAATTTTTGCATTTTCATATGTTGATTTGAGACCTTGTTTTTTACTTCGTTTCTGATCCTTACCATTCTCAAGCTCTCAGAGGAATAATACAGAGAATATCAATGTAGTTAAAAATCTCAGCCTGGGACAGTGGCCTATGCCTGTAATCCCAGCACTTTGGGAAGGTGAGGTGGGTGGATCACTGAGATAAGGAGTTTGAGAGTAGCCTGGATAACAGTCATCTAAAAGTCATCTTGGGATAATAGATAATAATAAAAGTCATCTTGGGATAACAGTCATCTAAAAATCTTAGATTTTCACACATGGACTGCTGTTTTGCCAAGTCGCCTCACGTTGTAGGATTTTTCAAAAATTTAGTACAGAACAATATGTTCTTTGATATTGTTAACTAAGTTATCTTCTTTTAATTTTGGATGATAATTTGATCCTTTGAAAGCCTAATATTGATGTAGGTGTCTAACACATTAGCTGTTTATTTACAGCATTTTTTAGCTAAAAATTCACGGAATATACTTTTATATGATAATCAAGTTATAAGATAATCATAGAATAAATCATAAAATATCCATGGAAAAATCACATAAAATACCTACATATTTAGCATTTATATTCTCTCTAGGTAGATATCAACTCATCTTTAAAAATAGGTTTAAAACCTATTCTCTCTAGGTAGATTCAACCCATTTTTTCAATAAATTAATACTGACTATCATATAATTTGTATATTTTATTCAATTTTGTCTGTAAGAGCAAAATATTTAGAGACTTATCTGAAATACTATACTTTATTTGGCATTGCTTTAAAGCAATGTTCAAGAAAGCATTTCACAGAAAGAAAATAATATTAATTAGGTATTAACATTCCTTTTAAGACATTATTATTCCTCACTGTAAATTCTTATTTTCTTAGTATTCAAACTTCTTTTATTTATATTATAAAATGTTCTAAGATATTTACTTCAGGCTTACTGTTCCATGATCCATTTGTCTTTTCTGCCATTTTGAAATGCCACATAAATTCCATGTCATTCCTATCATTACTCAAGGATTAATAATAGTGGCTCTGTTCTAACAATTAAAAGTCTATTTTGGAGTTATTAAATGGAAATAATCAAGACCTAGAAACATATTTCTATTTATATACATCATTAGTTTCTTATAATCTCCTTATGAAACCAATATTTTGGAATTCTTAAACCAGATTGCACTTTATTAGTTTGAGTTTGAGAAAAATGGAAGAAGATTAAGATGTGTGGTTTCTTTGCTCTTTACAATGTATAAATTTTACATCATCTTCACTAAGCTATTCTATATGTACTTACAACTAAAAACAATCTCTCAAAATTATTTCAATAACTTTTAGCACTATACCTTCCTGAAGCAATTCTAAAAGGTTTCTTCAGAATGTTTAAATACCCTATTTTATATCTTATTAACAGCTTCATCAGTACTATACTTAGAAAGAGAACTATAATTGATGAGGGAAAATACTGGACAAGGCCATCGGTATTCAATGTGAGACATCAAGGATTTTAAAGGTTTCTACTTAACATAAGGTGATAACTTTGTGTTGATCCTCAAAAGCAAGATGAATAAATGATAGTAGAAATGAAGGATATAGAGCCTTTAAGAATAGTTCACAATGGAATACTATACAGCCATAAAAAAGGATGAGTTCATGTCCTTTGTAGGGACATGGATGAAGCTGGAAACCATCATTCTCAGCAAACTATCACAGGGACAGAAAACTAAACACCACATATTCTCACTCATAGGTAGGAATTGAACAATGAGAACACTTGGACACAGGACGGGGAACATCACACACCGGGGGCTGTAGTGGGGTGTGGGGAGGGGAAGGGATAGCATTAGGAGATATACCTAATGTAAATGACAAGTTAATGGGTGCAGCACACCAGCATGGCACATGTGTACATGTGTAACAAACCTGCACATTGTGCACATGTAACCCAGAGCTTAAAGTATTAAAGAAAAAAAAAAAAAGAATAGTTCACAATGAAATCTCATTATGCAAAGCATGTGTACCTGTAAGCCATTAGTAAAGTTGTTAAGTTCACAGACAGGTTGATGGGAATGACTTGGGGAATTGTCTTTTTTTAGCAGGGAGGGGATGTTTGAGATTGAGATTAAGCCATTTAAACAAAAAGAAGCATGACTTTTTGAAGGTTTTGAGACAGTCCCTCGACTCTCATATGTAGAAAATGTGGAGGTTCGAGCAAAGTTTATCTCTAGCAGGCAGGTCTTATGTAACACCTCTGTTTTATACTTGTTGTATTATAAAAATAATCATAAATCTAAACAGTAAAGTTGTCCTGCTCATTTGTGTTTAAACTTCCAAGGAAATTATCTAGGTATTCATTTTTTCTTTTAAAAACAATTACCATTCATCCTAATTAAATTGTCAATCTCTGGGCCTCAGAGTGCTGATGTATAACTTGTTTTGACTTTTCTTGTGATACCCTAAAGCTCTGGGTTCTTCATTGTTCCAATGATTGAAACATGATACAATAGAGCTTGCTGAGTTTCTGATGAGCAGTATTGTCAAAGCTGTAAATTGACAACTTGTTAAATCCCTTTATTGTTTCTATAGATATATACCTGCTGGCATGGTTCAGATAAATTAAGGCAAGTAGATTTTGATGATGAGAAACAAATGACTTATACCCTTCTGATAACAGCATTTTCTTAGTAGGAAGGATGATTGTATTTCCAAATTGACTCACAATTTCTGTTTCTCCACAAGAGCCTTGAGCATGACTACTTATAGTTTTGTAACCTTGCTTAAAACAGCATCTTTTCTAACAAAGATGCATATTTGAAATTTGACTTTCATTTATAAACAAGCTTATTAATTCAAAGGAGTGTGGCTCTTTCATCACTTTTAAACCCTCTTAAGTATTTTCTGCATTCAAATTATAAAGAGAAGCTTTAACTGTACAAACAATGTACATGCTCACAATGGCATTTCTTTAAGTATGAAATTATTTAGTGTGTTTCTAATTACTTTCTCTTCAGCTAAATCTTCAATTATACTGTTTCCTTTTGTTTGTCTTGTTTCAATAAGTAAGAGATTGAGTAGTTATTATTTTGTAGGTAAGACATTGTCATACTTGAAGATTGAATAGTTGTAATTTTGTTTATAAAACAAGTAAACAAATAAAAAGTTAGAGATTTAACAAGGAAAATACAACCCAACAAGTTAAGTTCAACACACAGGGAAACAACTGATCATCAAAAAGCGTTGTGCTGAAACACTTCAGAAAATAGAGGACTCCAGAGGGTCTTGTCTGCTTTGGTCATTTACTTGTCTGAAAGGAGCTTTAAATCTCAATCCATTTCATGAAGAGTTTGGGCAAAAATACGTATATCATTATTTCTTTGCAGGGTATTTTATAAGGCAAACTGTTGCAGCTCAAGCTGTATAAATATGTCTTTGATTTCTACTGAAGTATTTAATTCAAAGCAGCATTCACAGTGTTGGGGAAAATGACAAAATGTTTAAAAATAAAAATAATGGACATTGCTTAACTCAGATCCATATGTGCATCATAACATTTGATATAGTCATTGTACTGTCTATAGAAAAAGAAGTAGAAATGCAGATGTCTGGTTTTAAGAACTATTTTTCTCTAATACTACAGTTACTTCATAGTACATATGTTTATACTGCTGAAATTGCTCCTATTGTTATTATTTTCTGTGTAATTTTCAGGTGTTTATACCCTGTGCTATTATGTAATACCATCTAAATGAGAAAAATGCTAATCAAAGATAGATTAAATAATATCTTACCTATATAATGCTATAGCATAAATTCATGAAGTGAGAAAAATGGGATCAGAATGTGAGGCTAGTGAAATAAAACCTTTCTTGCTAATTTGTAAAAAATGTTGAATGCAGTGCATAACAGATCCACTGTTACTCAAAACAAAAAACATTGTAAAAATTGCTAAGACCCTTAAAAAGAAACTATGCCGATATATTCTCGGTGAAATGTGTATCAAAGTAAAGAACTCAAAAATGCACTGTCTTTTTCTATTTTGTCTTCTGTAATAGAAAAGCACAGACTGGGTGGCTTCTAAACAACAGAAATTTATTTCTCATTGTTCTGTAGGCTGAGTAGTCCAAGATCAAAGACACCAGAAAATTTGGTGTCTGGCTAGGGTCTACTTCCTGATTCATGCGCAGTATCTTTTGGCTATAACCTCTTATGGTTAAAAGGGTAAGGAATCTCTTTGTGGGGCCTCTTTGATAAGAGCACTTATCCCATTAATAGAGGCTCCACCCTCATAACTTAATCATGTGTTGAAGATCCTACTTCCTAATACCATCATCATGGGTGTTAGAATTTCAACAAATGGATTTTGGGGGAACACAGATATTTAATCTATAGCATGTAGAACGTTATATCATTAGGGAAATACAAATTAAAACAATATGAGTGTACAACTACACACCTATTAGAATGGCCAAATTCCAGAACACTGACAATACCAAATGCTGATGAGAATGTGGAGCAACAGGAATTCTCATTCATGCCTGCTGGGAATAAAAAATGATACAGCCTCTTTGGAAGACAGGTTGGCAATTTCTTACAAAACTGAACATACTCTTAAAATAGGATTTAGCAATTGAACTCCTTGGTATTTACCCAAAGGAGCTGAAAACTTATGTCAACAAAAAAACCTACACATGGACATTTATAGCAGCTTTATTCGTAATTGCCAAAATTGAAAGCAACCAATGTGTCTTTCAGTAGGTGACTGGATAAATAAACTCTAGTACATTCAGACAATGGAATATTATTAAGCTACAAAGAGGTGAGCTATCAAGCCATGAAAAGATATGGAGAGACCATAAATTCATATTGCTAAATGAAAGAAGCTAATCTGAAAAGGCTAAATACTGGATGTGATATGACATTTTGGAAAAAAACATAAGTGAGGAGACAGTTAGAAGACTGTTGGTTTCCAGGGGTTGCACAGAGAGGATGAATGGATGGTAAAGATTTTTAGGGCAGTGAAATTAGTCTGATCCTATAATAGTGTGTGTGTGTGTGTCATTGCGCAAGCCTACAGTACATAAAACACCCAAAGTGAATTCTAATGTGAACTAAGGACTTTGATTGATCATAATGTGTTAATGTAGGTTTATCAAATATGACAAATGTACCACTATGGTTGATAATGTAAGAGTTGAGTCTATGCAGCTGTAGGGGCAGCAGGTATATATGCAGTCTCTGTGCCTTCTACTCAATATTTCTGTGAACCTAAAACTGCTCCAAAAAAAAAGTCTTACAAAAAATAAAATGTATATAACTGGTAGTACTAAAAATGAACAGTTAGCAGAAGCCCTAAAATAGAAAATTATCCCCAAGTATCTCACTGTAGTTGTAAAAATGCAATTTCAAAAAATAATCATTAAAATAAAAATTCATAGTGAATATTTTAGGAATGCAAATCTAAAATCTCAAATTTTAAATTATAGTAAAAATTAGAACAAAAGGAGAGGTAAAGTACTAAGTTTCTCATATCAAGACAGAAAAATGTCAGTAAAATTATTTCATTCAATTAACTTAAGCTCATCTTTTCTGTACTGATTTTTTAATGTTTAATAAAACCTCAAAATAAAATAAAACTAAAAATAATTTATCAGAAATCTAAAAGAAAGCAATATTCTGATTTCTAAAGATGTTCACTTTACTTAATTATGTGGTATTGACATGAACATAGATGCTATTTGCATCATTCCTCTCCATCTTTGATAGCATAAATTTGTAAGACCGGGCTGGGTGGTCTATTCTGTATTATTGCCAAAAAGTGAAAGTTCTTGCAAATATGTTTTTATAAAAATTAAAACATGAGACAACCTCAATTTATTTTATTCCAGAGGTCTCCTAAGTAATTTTCCTTGGAAATTTTCTTTTGCTGCTGAAACAAAAATGATGCCGATTGCCTGTGAGAAGAGGGCTCTTTGAAGATCCAACTGGGACTTCCAACCACCAAGAGGAAAGCTTAGTATAGGAATATATCCTGCACAAAATTAAGTGAGATTACTATTCCTAAATTTCTTTTTAATGTTTCCTTGAAAATGTCAAGGCGAGAAAACGAACTGTTAGTTCCATTTTCTTTTCTCTTGGGTGGGTTCTGCCCGGAACATAAGAGTTGCTCCATAATGAACAGCAGTCCTGATGTTTTCTTTTAGGAGTTATGGGTGTCAGTATATCCAGAGATTCAAATGTATCATCTAAATCTGCAACATTTAACAGAAATATATCCTTTCTGTAGGTATGCAGCAATCTTAGCAAAACGTGTCTAATTCCTTTGCTCAATTATGGAATTCAGCATAGAAAGCATTTATTAATAGTAATCTGGAGTCTGTTCTGTACAACCAAGGTACCCTTTAGGTTTAAGCCACTATTTTATAAATAACTGGCAGCTCTTGTAAGGTTGGATTTCTCTGACACCTCTCTAGGAAGATTCTTGGCAGAAAATGCTTGTTGGCTAATATAGCACTTCCTGAAATAGGTGCACTTTTTTCTTTAATTTTTTTTTTTTTTTTCCTTTTTGTGGAGAACGGGGTCTCGCCATATTACCCAGGCAGGTCTCGAACTCCTGGGCTCAAGCTATCCTCCCGCCTCTGCCTCCCTGAGAGCTGGGATTACAGGCGTGAGCCACCACGCCCGGCCTTCTTTAATTTTTAAAATATGCTACTGACTAAATATTGTGAAAGTACTATTATCACTTTCTTCAAACAGGTTTTTCCACAGTTCATCCCAGCTTCTTTAAAAGATTCTTGATGCAACATCAGATGTAATGATACCTATACTGATGGCCTCTGATAATTTTTTAACCATGTTTTATTTCCTTATCTCATATGATCAACTGTTGAGCACAATTCACATCTTCAGTAAATTATTCAAAAAAGAGAAAAGATAATCTAACATTTTTATTCTTGCCTTCACTGTATCCAACACTGAGTCCATCTCATAACGTTGCTCAAAAAAGATTTTGTATTCTTATAAGCCTTGCCTTCCAAAATAACCAAAAAAGAAAAGATAAAAGGGAACTTCTAAAAGTCCTAGAGTCCAAGACAAGTCATAAAAGAAACAGAACATTCTGTTTTACCTTCCCAGAGACAGGAACAGCTCACCGATCAATGGTCAAATTTTTGCTGTGAAGTTTCATCATTCTGTTTATTTGACAAGTTCTTTATTTCAGAAGTCTTTTATAAATGTAACAACTTGTTTTAATCAAATTACATACTTATAAGCATTTTATTTTCCTTTTGACTGTTTTTCTTGAGATCCCACCAAGATTTGTATGATACATTTTAACCAGTGAAGCCAATGAACTAACATCCATCATGTCCCTAAGAGGCCCTTTGTGCTCGGCCTGCAAACTTCACCTGCCTTGGGATGTTCCAACCAAGCAACAACTGGGAGCTTTGCTTTCTGTTTCTCAGCCATGTAGTTAATTTCAGTTTTACAGTCATTTGAATTGTTTCTATCCAGAGCCATTTATTCTTCATTACTGAAGGGCAATTGCTGAGAGGTTGACATTTTTCTTCATTTAGTGGTTTGTCTGTGGGAATGCAAAAATTTTTGTTGACAAAGGTATTCACAACTTTAAACTGGGTCATTCAGAATGCTGTTTATATTATTTTAGCTGAATGGCTAACAAATGGCCCTGTGTCACATACTGTGCCATGATACTATCTTGATTCATCTGTTGAAAAGGCATCGTTATATTTTCTTCTCTCTGTCAACCCCTAGGCAACTCTGAGGACAACCAGTTCTAGGACCATTTCTAGTCTCTGCTGTGAATCTTGTCATTTCATATACTCTCATTTCAATTACAGTATTTGCTACATTTGACTGAGTACAATTCTTTTATGCAAAAAAAAAAAATTATAATGGCCCATGTTAGTATTTTTGGCTTTAAAAAAATTCTTCATTGATGTAGAGCCTTAGAACTAAAAGAGAAAATCTCTGATACTTTCATTGATTGATTCAGTGAATTCTCAAAAAGTCAACAAGAATTTCATATAGCATTTAAAATTTATTTCCTGAAAAAATTCAGTGACATAATATGGGAAAACCCCAAAGTTCCCAAATACAAGTATCTTTTCTTTATTTTTTTTTTAGATGGAGTCTCGCTCTGTCACCCAGGCTGGAGTGTAGTGATGCGATCTTGGCTCACTGCAACCTCTGCCTCCTGGGTTCAAGCAATTCTCCTGACTCAGCCTCCCCAATAGCAGGGATTACAGGCACCCGCCACCACGCCCAGCTAATTTTTTGTATTTTTAGTAGAGACAAGGTTTCACCGTGTTGGTCAGGCTGGTCTCAAAGTGCTGACCTCAGGTGTTCCACCGGCCTCAGCCTCCCAAAGTGCTGGGATTATAGGAATGAGCCATAGCGCCCGGCCCCAAATTCAAATTTCTATTGCTCCTCTGCTTTCCTTTTCCCCCCGATATTTGTAATGGTTAATTTTATGTGTCAACTTGATTGAACCACAAGGTACCCAGATATTTGATCAAAAATTGTGGGGTATATCTGTGAGGGTGTTTCTGGGTGAGATTAGCATTTTAACATGTGCACAGAGCATATGCTTTAGCAGGGCATTCTGCTTTAATCATAAACTGAAAAACTCAGTAGAACAAAAAGGCTGAGTAAGAAGGAATTTTGACTTCCCGACTGTTTAAGCTTAAAGACATCAGTCTTCTGTCTTCAGACTGGAACTAAACCACTGGCTCTCCTGGGTCTTTCTGACCTTGGATTCTGGTAGTTCTCAGCCTCCATAATCATGTGAGCCAACTCTTTATAGAAAATCTCTTTATACCTATTGGTTATTATCATGGAGAGAACCCTACCTAGTGCAAGACTCTTCCACTCTTTCTTATTCTGCACAACTTGTGAAAAATGGTAACTGATGAGGAGCTCACTTAGAACCTCAGTGATGGTTGCAATGACACTCATGTTTCATTTTTCTAGACACACAATATGAACTATCTAAAGTTTGTAAATTTACATATAGGTGCTACTATTTCAAACACATACCCTGACAGTTTATATTAACTGTTTCCCCAGAGTAATAAAGAGCATGAATGAGTAGGAATATTTTGTAGCCACTTGAAGTTGCTGGACTTTGAATACTTACATAACTACTAGATCCTTGACTAAAAACCTACTTTTCTTCTACGTGACAGTATCCATATTACTATTCTGAGAAAGATTTAGTAGGCAAATGGTAATGAAAAGTCAATGTAATTTACTTAGAAATGACTAATGAACCAAACAGACATCTTTTTACGCCAACTTACTATTAACTCCTTATTAGAACCAATAGCCAATTAGTTTTACAGATAAAAGTAGAATAGGTGTCACAATTCAGGTAGTCCTTTTTAAACATTACTACCAATTTTCCCAGTGTTTGTGAGGACCAATGTCTTTCACGGGAACTAGAGGAATAATAAATTATCTTGTTTGAAAATATTTCTGATACATACAAATTTTGTGATACCTCTACCTTCCAGGTAAAGAAGTCAAAACACAAAGGATATTCATTTGTCTTAGATTTGAGAAGCCATAATCCACATAGTTGTTCAAAATGACTAGTGATATCGGTCAGGCACGGTGGCTCATGCCTGTAATCCCAGCACTTTGGGAGGCCGAGGTGGGCGGATCATCTGAGGTCAGGAGTTCAAGACCAGCCTGACCAACATGGAGAAACCCAGTCTCTACTAAAAATACAAAATTAGACGGGCGTGGTGACACATGCCTGTAATCCCAGCTACTAGGGAGGCTGAGGCAGGAGAATCGCTTGAACCCGGGAGGCGGAGGGAGCTGTGAGCCGAGATGGCGCCACTGCATTCCAGCCTGGGCGACAGAGCGAGACTCCGTCTCAAAAAAAAAAAAAAAAGTGAAACTCCGTCTCAAAAACAAACAAACAAAAAACACAAAATGACTAATGATATTTAACAAAATAATATTCTTATATCCACCCTATGATAAATTATTCACTATAGTTGGTCTCCTTTTTTTGTTCACTATTGGCCTGTGGTCTGCCTTTTTTAGAGATATCTCCTTGATTTTAGTTGGAGAGATCAACAATATATTTAACTGTACTGCTCCAATACTTCACAGAATCTTATGTTATTTGTTTTAGTATTTAATATTGATTTAAAGACTTTAGATTTTCTTGGAGGGTCAGCACTCATCCAGGAAATAGATAATATCCTGTCATATTCAACTGATTTCATTAGTTCTCAAGAGGGTTCTATATTTCCCTTGACATGTTAGTACCAATATGGCACAAAATCTCCAAAACAAAATAGAATTCTTACAGAAAAAAAATCTGTTACCTAGGATATGAATTCCAATCTGATGGATGGAAATGTTTACTACATAGATTAAAGAGTTTCAGAAATACCTAATACCTATCACAAAGATATTTTAGTGGATTCTCTACTTAACAGGATGTCACAGGCAATCTCTATGCGAAATCACTAAACCCTCTATTCTAGAATTTCTCCCCTGGAAACCTGAAATAGATTTTACAATTTTGACCCTTAAAATTTTATATGCAAAATATTACCAAACTGTATTTTTATTGGTGAATAGAAAATAAAAAAGTGAGCTTGAGTCCTGCCGCAGAAAACAGGAACTCATTACCTACTATTGTTTATCTAAGCCACTCTCTGAACCCTTTTGCTATGTCATTTTCTTTTGTCTGGAATATGTAGAGGTTTCTTAGTCACATCTGTGTTTAACACCCAAATAGACCAAGAAGTTACATTGTGAGTTTGAAAGATATATTAATCTTTAACTTTACTATTGCCAATTTTTTCCAAAGTATCAACACCAACTTTCATTTTTACAAACAATTCCATATTATAGTATTTTCAAACTTTTAGCATTTTAAAAAAAATTTATGATTTATATCCGAGTTTACCAAATACTAAATAATTTAAAAACTTTTTTGCTCACCCTTTTCTTGTTGTTCTCTATTGAACATGTAGATGCAATTCCTTGTTGCTTATTTCAACATGTAACATTTATGCTTTTGTCGTCTCAAAAAAGTCTTTATTTCATGTTTGCTTTTGAATGAGTTTTTCTCATATAGTTGACAGTTCTTTAGTTGAGCACTTTAAATGAATTATTTCATCATATTTAAGGATCTATTGTTTACTCATAAAAAATTGATGTCCATTTGTAACTTTTTGTAGATAATCTGTGCTTTCTCTTTAGAAACTCCTAACATTTTTTTTATTATTATTATCAATGGAATGCAATTTCATCATAAGGTGCCAACACATGACTTTGCTTGTATTTCTCCTTTTTGGGATAGAGTGTTTTTCCTAAATATGAGAGCCTATCAGTTTCTATAATTTAAAAAAATACTTTATACTATCTTTGTAAATATTTTTTCACTCTTGTTTGCTCTATTCTCCTCTTTACTAATTCTCACTAGTGGGATTTTGGAGCATTTCATTTACTTCTCTTTCACTTTTAACTTGTAATTCATGTCTTCCATGTCTTTTTATTTTTATTTTATACTTCCTTAGCTCTGTCTTCCAATTCATTAATTATGCCGTTTACTCTATTGAGTGTCATGTTGAACCCTTCATATGTTCTTTTTTTATTTTAAGGATCATATTTTTATTTCTAGGATTCCCATTCAATTGTTTTTATAAACTGGTTATTCTGTTTAATAATGATCTGATATTCACATTGGGTTTCTTTTCTTCTTTTTTTCCTTTTGAATTTTTAAATTTCATTTATTGGCAATCTCTTTGCATTTCCTATCACATAATCTATGTGGCAATTTATGACTGTTTTTATAATTGTTGACTTTTTCAAGGCAATTTGTTCCTATATGAGCTTTGTGATATTAGAATACCTACAGCAGTTGTTTTTTGTGGAATTCGTCAGTTGTGGAGGTATTCCCAGAAACAATTTCACATCCATATCTACCAGGATCTTCTAGGTTTCACTGTTCTGGACCTATTTTCAGCATGAGTTTTCTACATTTCAAGGTAGTGTGAATTTGCATGCCACAAATATGCAATGCAAGGACTTAGCATTTTGATTTGTTATGAGGGAGTTTTTCTACTCATTAGCCATGACTATCAACCCACTCTTATGACTAATACATGCAAATATTTATAGGATATAGCCAGAGTCTCCATCTAGATATGATTAAAACTCATAGATCTAAAATACAGATGACATATATGATTGTACTTAGATAAAGATTATTCAAATTCCACTTATTTGAAGTTGTCTGAACAATACATATATTATGAAACAAGGCCATAGATGTCTGAGTTGATTTTCTTATAAGATGTGTTTGAGGAGTTTGTCTTTCTTGACAATCACAGTGTTTGCTGTTTCTTGCTGCTTTATAATTCAGTCCCCATTTAATGTACCACTTTTTTTTCCTAGCCTCCAATTTACTACAACCTTGTTTCCCTCTGAATTTCCAGACGTTGATTTATCTCATCTTTCAGTAAGCACTTTTTTCCCTTTAATTTAAGTCAATGTTTCTTGAGCTAACTACCAAGTCCTCTCACCTCTCTGTTTTGGTAAACGTTCATATTAAACTCTGGATTAATACACATTCACAGGGACTTTTTCCACCAACGGCTCTGAATGAATTTCAATAAAAAACCTGTCCTAGTTCCTTGGTGTAGCCCCAAAATATCTGCTTTTGGATAATTGGACTACGGAGGCCCAAGAGAAGATCAGGCTAATGCCAACTGGCTAGGAATGTCAGGCAAGTCTCCCTTTTGAAAATGAGACTCCAGATCAGATCACTGTAACTTTGTATAGGACTGCTTTCCAGAAAGAAGATTCCTTTTCTTCTAGCACAGATATTCCTCTATAGCCTACTGCTAATCTCACAGGCTACAGAGGAACGCTCAGCCTCCATAAAGCTTATCTAAATCCTGCTGTTCTCAAGATGAAGCCAGAATTGTACATGTTTCTCTAGTAGACTGCAGGGAAAAGTAAAGTTGTCTACAGATAGATTGTGTGTATATCTTAAATTACTGGAATAGGATTTATTCAGGGCAAGGGCTGATATAACTGGAGAATAGGAAAGGAGTGAACGTAGGTCCCTTTATAACTATAAAATACTATAAAATATATATATAGTTCCATTAAGATAGCATTAAACATAGTAAGCCTATGTTTTATGAATGCCTTTAGACTCACATAGTGTAGGGTAGCAATCCATCTTGCAGAAATAATTCAAATCAGCTTTTAGATTAATACAACATAAATCATCTGCCTTAGCATGTAAGAGCAGTAGCTACTTCCTAAAAATTCTGGCTTCTGGTTAAAAACCCATGTGTGGTTTTTCAGGCCTGGTCATCAGCAACTCTAAAGAATTTACCTGGCAGGTCTCATGAGGGAAAGCTGCCCTCCCCACACCACACTGGGTGATTAGCTGGTGGGTGCATTGCAACTCTAAAAGGAGTTGCAACAAGGACACAGTGCCCCGTGGCCAATCATACTTTCAGGTATATTTGTTTTTCTAGCCCAGGAACCTTTATTCCTAGGTCTCCTTATCTTAGGTCTTGACCACAGGTCTTCTTCAGGTTCCTCTGCTGAAGAGAGAGAAACTTTGAAGATACTTTCTCCATCACTCTGACTCAATAATCAGTACTTTTCCACTCCTAACCCTACACCTCTCTCTCTTCTTAGGCCCCGGGTTCATTAAACTGCAGGAGCCTTGTGTTCAGATTCCCTTGACAGTGAGGTGACCTCCCCCTCATGTATCTGACCCTCTATGGGAGCATCATTCCCTGGCAGGGAGTGTTGGAGTGAGAATGTAACAGAGGGAATCACCACTTTCTCTGGTGTTAAACTCTTGAATATGCTCTTGCAGTAAACAATTAAGGACTTCACTGTTTACTCTCATGTTGGCTCCTCGTTGCTTTAGCTGACACATGGCAGCTCAGCTCTGTCTGCAGCTCAGGTGCCTGACATCTCTGGTGTTGAATACTTGGCCTTGTTATTAGATGTGGAAATACCTCTCAATTGCTCCTATGAGCCAACTACTCTCAGTAAAACACCTGACATCATCCACACTAACTACAAAATGTTACAGCTAGAATTAAGATGACGTCAGAGTAACTTCTTTGAGGGGTCACAACTCTTGGCCTAAAAGACCAGCTAGACTGTCCTCTTTTCATTTGAATGGTTCTCATGTATAAAGTTATATCAACTGAATTATTCATGTTGAGCTATATGAATTTGTCATTGAAATTGTTATCTGGGTATGAAATAAGAGCGTTAATAAGCTTTATAGCATTGAGAAGCTGCTAGTGAAGACATATCCTAGCTTTCTATTTTTAAATAAATTACATTAGAATAAATTTAGTAAATCTCCACTAGATTATATATTCCCCAATACCATGTAGAAATTCTTCCTTAATTAATTTGCAAACTACTGCTTACAACCGAAGTTTTCACAGAGAAGATATTTCATTAGTATTTTCCAAAGTCAGGACTTTTTTCACCTTTTATAAAACATATATTTCTTTTAATTAAACAATGAGAACTGAATAGTTTATAATGCTTTCTTTTTACCATGATTTCTCAGAAACTCAAGACTAGGATTTGTTTGGTATTATCTATTTTTAAAGTTTTATTTTTAATTTTAAACCTGGTTTTGATTTTTTGTGTCTTATTTCAACTCACTTTAAAATACTTTAAGAATTATTTTCAAAAGGTGTAAAAATAAATAAGTAAAGTACTGATGTTTAACCATCAGCCAATATATAATTGTTAATTTAATTTAGAATCAAGTAAAATAAGTTAAAATAAATGTTAATATAAATTGTTTTAAAATAAAATCTCAAAATACTCAAAGAATATATCAAATTGCAAATTTAGACAAAGACTGTCTCTAGATAATACCAACATAATTACAAAAACAGAGGCAAATTAAATGGTTTTATGAACTAGCAGTTTTTTTACTTATTACATTTGAATGGCATGTCTGCAATTGACCTCAGAGAAATGTAGGTGAACTTGAATAAGTGCAAAATATGATACCAGTAAGCATTTATTTTTTGCGCTTTTTAATACATCTCTTTATCTCTAGTCAGCAGAATCCAAATCTCCTGAGTGAGAATTAGAATGTTAGAACAGTAATGCAAAGAAAGGTACAAGTGAGTTTTAGTATTAGGCTCCTATATGAATGTTTGCTATTCAAAACAGGAGGCTATGAGAAAAGCTGAATTTGTAGTCTGCTTTATAGCTATGGATTGGAAAAAGCATAGAAAGTGGTCAAAGTACCCAGGCAGGATTCCTGGATCCTAGAGGAAGGTAACCTGGATTAGAGTTGTAAGGAAGGAAAGGAGGCATTTTCTTGGGAGTAGAAGTGGAAGAGTGTGGAGAAAAGGGAAACTGGCTCTACAAGTGCCAATCCGAGGAGTTCCTAAGTCCAATAGAGACTGCGGAACATTCATCCAGGAAGATGGGTTAGAATGTGAAAACCAACTCCTCCTTTTTCAATGAGCCTATCAATATGTTTTGCTGAGGTGCTGAGTTAGCTGTTTTTAGCAAAAGCTGCTAATCTTGCTTTGGTGGTCTAACTTAAGGATATGTATTTGTGCACTGAGATTTTAATGAATCTTCTAATTGCCCTGAATTTCCAACCTCCTACTTCCATACTTTGAGCTAGGACTCATAAGTTCCCAGAAAAAGAGGGTGGAGTCTTTGGGTCATTGAGAAGGTTTAATACTGAAGAAAACACCAAGTCATTGTACTTAGAAATGACTTGGACATCATAAAACTCATTTCCTTAGTGCACAAAGTGTAACCTTTTCAATGTATTTTCTCATTTGTAAAACTGAGATAGCAATGCCAACCTGGAAGATTATTGTGAGAGTTTCAGTTATGTAAATCACATTACACTATGCCTGCAACATGATAAACATTCAGTTAATTATAGCTAATAATTATTTTTGCTTAACAGAATAGAATTTCTCATACAGCTTTACCATTTCCTTTTAGCATAATGATTATATTTTTAATTTTAAAATTATTGATTATTTAAACATGGTAATCTAAACTATTCTATATTTGTATGTTTTATGTCTGTGTCTTCAAATATTAGCTATTCTTTTTCATTTGTGTATTCAGTCACTCAACAACTATGTATTGAGCACCTACTATGCAATTGAAACTGAGTTAACAGAAAATCAAAGAGGCACAAACTTCTGCTCTCTGGAGCTTGGACTCATAATAATATTATTATCATTAAGGGCCAGCTATGTATTAGCTACCACATTATACACCTTGCACATAGAATCTTATCAAATAAATAGCGATGTTTGTGATATTCTAATATATCAATGGAAAGAAATAATTTCATTTATCAACATAACTACATGATAAGGAGCCAAGTAACCAATATAATTCTTAGTTCTAGTGTAAACCACCATTAAACTACTTTTGATATGTAATAAATGATGATAAAAAATTAGTGCAGATTCTGAAATTGAGTATGATAATATAGTATCTCCTTTGTGTGGCTGTAATGTTATCAAGTCGAGATGAGAATGGCTTACAATATGAATTGCCTCTTTCAGTGGTGGTAGTAGTATTTGCACCGCACCAGGCCAACACTCTTAGTGACTCCCTGTTACAATCATTAGGGTATATTATAAGGACACTGTCAACAGTGCAGAGAGTGACCAGAAAATGATCATGGTTTCATACAAAGACCAAACCTGAAACTTCTAATATTTAAGCATTGTGTTCTAACCAACGTAACTGATAACCATAAATAAAATAGAGATTTTAATTCCTAGATATGTTCAGCATGCAATGAACATTCATTTTTCTTTCAAATATGATTTGAAGTTTCCAACAACTAGACAAGTGTAGTGCTAGGTGAAAAGCCAGGAGAAAATTTAAAGATACTTGGGAATACAACGGATCCTTTTATTTTAGTGCTGTTGCCCTTGCCATTCCCTCTCCCTGGAATGACAGAAACCCATATAGTTTCTTCCTCCAGTTATTTCTGGTCTTCGTTGGAAAAGGGCACCCTTTGGCAGTTAATAATGTAAAAAAGGCTACATTGACATGGTTAAATTCCCAGGACCTTCAGTTCTTTAAGGATGGACTAAATGGCTGGTATCATCACCTATAAAATTGTCTTGATCTTGATGGAGCTTATGTTGAGAAATAAAGTCTGTATTTTTATTTTATTTTTAATTCCATTTTGCTGTAAACCTTTTGAAGCTCCCTCATAATGCTCATACTTATTTAACTCCTCACCCATTCCCCTGACCATTACATTTGGTTTTAACTGCCTACTAAACTTGCTTTAAGACAAATCATTGGGCAGTTCAAAGTTCACCAACCTAATGGGAATATATAGTATGTTTTTTAATCTCTCTGGTGTTTGAAGCAGCATTTTTTGAGAAGTCTGCTATTTTTTCTTTCCCCATCTTGTTCTTTCTTGATGTTCCTTCTACTGTCTTCCTTTGGCAATATATATTTAGGTGTGGTATCCAGGACTCCTTCCTTGACCAAATTCCCTCAATAAACACACTGTCTGATTTTGTTCACTGTCATAACATTATCTATTATTATCTGTGACTATCACATTGCCTATGTCAGAGTCTGCCAACAGCCTCTCCTTTAGGGTTGGATAATTTGTTTGGGGGCGGAGTATTGACCTTTGTAGCATCATCTACCCACTGGATCTCAGTAACAAACCCATCACACTATTAGATTGTGACTTATAAAAAATGTTTCCAGACATTGCCAATACTCCCCAGGGTGCAAAATTGCTCCCAGTTGAGAACCACTGGTCAAGAAAATGGCAAGAAACATTCAAACCTGAATTTAACCCAAGCTGATTTCCTTGTTCACAGTCTTGTCCACTTGCAATCTATAACCCTCCACGCTGTCACAGTAGTCCTTACAAAACACAAATACAACCATGGCATTCTCCTTCTGTCATGGTTTCCCATTTGGCTGCATAATGAAACAACCCAACACCCAGAGAACTTATATCAGATAAAAATCCTTACACTCCAACTCCCAAATATTTCGATTTAACATTATTATTTTGCAACAATTTGACTGTATTCCTGAATTAAACTCCTTTGGCTTTTCTCTCTGGAAAATGCAACTCTCAGCTCATGTATCACCAACACCAGTAATTCTATTCTGTACCACCCACACACTGCAACCCCACTCTGTCCCACCAAATGAACCCTGGACAATATTAGGCCATATTAATATTAGGCTTGATTATTTGATTTTTTCATTTAGTTCACATCTTACTAGATAGACAATAGACATATATCCTATAGATATCCTATGTATATACATAGATACATAGATATCTTATATATAGAGAGAGACATATATAGAGAGAGTTATCCTATCTCAGTCCCTAAACATTTTTAATACATAGGAAATGCTGTAATTTTTATAGTTTTGCTTTCTAATACAGATTATTGTACATAATGGATATTCGACTGCTAGTTGATTTTTTTATTTTTAATAACTAATGATTGTTGTCATGTCCATTTCCTTTGGCAAAAGTGTGTTCCTATGAAATTTTAAAGCTTCTGGCTTTCTGTGGCAGATCAGGCAGAAGTATGACTTTTTTTTTTTCTCACAATGCCACCTTTGAATAATAGTAGACAAGTTCTAAACAGAATAGCTTCATATCAAAGAGCAAACATGCTGAGTTTGGGAAGGACTAGGAGCAGGCTGGTAACATTAGTTAAAAATGCATTTGACCAGTTATAGAGCAAACCAAGTTAACAGCAGCTTAATCAAATATGAATTTACTTTTCTTTCTTAATAAGAGTGAAGGTAAGCAGTTGATGGTTACTGTGGTTGCTCAACAAACAATGACTTCAGAGTCTCAGTTCCTTTTGTGCTCTGCCATCCTCAGAATTTTTGCTTTAATTTTCATTGTTCTAAAATGGTTTCTGTTTCTTTGAATTTAATTTCCTTTTAGGGAAGGAAGGAAGGAAGGGAGGGAAGGAGGGAGGGAGGGAGGGATAATGAGTTACCTGAATCTGTTGCATTTTATCAATAAAGTACAACCTTTCCCAGAAGTTCCACTCTCAGACTCCTGCCTTCCTCATAATGGGCAGAGCTCTGTTATCTATCCATCCTCAGTTGCCAAGGGCATAGCGGGGAAGGATTTTTGGTTGCATCCTGGGTGAGGTCTAGAAATGCATTTCTAATATATGAAAAGTCTCTAGGAGGATATTGAGAAATAGCACTTCGTGGATATTGGTCAACATTCAAAACCAGTTCAGAAGTGTATAGTGAATATAAGAGCTGATTTATCCAATATTGCTTCCCAACGACTCCAAACACAGAGATTACAAAACAAAGAATAGAAGTGGGTAGTAGGACCAAAAACAGGAAGGTTAGCTGAAGAAATGCCCCTAAAGAAATTTCCCAGTAGGGACCACTCCTCTACACACTGCTCTCCAAAACTCAGTTGTTGAGAGTGATTGGAAACCTGGCATATATACAGAACAAAAAACAGATGGTGCTTTTCTAAAAAAGTATGATGATCTGTCTGGGAATAGCTGAGGTTTTAAGTGTTGATGTTGGTATGCAAGAATATCATCCTCTACATACTGGCATTTAGTGGGAGAGGTCCTAGCCTACTTTCTACAAACATACTAAAGACAAGTCTACCGGTTCCCAAAGTGTTATCTTTTTATGGAAGAAGATAATTAGGATTTGAAGCTAAATTCACAACAGAAGAAGATATCCATATCAGTTACTTATGTTAATTGACTCAGTTCTTTATTTTAAAACATGAATGGCTAAATAAGGATCACCAGACATTTAGGCACATTAAGAATACAAAAGAAATGGTCTAAAATGAATAAACAGAAAAATTTGAAAAGAAAAAAATTATTTGTGGATCAAAGAAAACACGTAAAAATCCTGAGCATCACCTGAAAGAAATTAAAGATAAGCAAAAGCAAGCAAATAGTAGTTTTTTTTCTTTCTTTCTTTTTTTTTTTTTTTTTAAAAAAAAGGCTGTAAGTAAATACAAGAAATCAGAAAACAAGGAAGTCATGTGACTGGATGGAAATAAAATATTCTGAGGGAGTCCTAAAGGTTAAATTGAAGAAAATCCAGAATATGCACTCGTCAAAAACAAACAGAGGCCAAGCCCAGCAGTGGCTCATGCCTGTAATCCCAACACTTTGGAAAGCTGAGACAGTAATATCACTTGAGGCCAGGATCTTGAGACCAGCCTGGGCAGCATACTGAGACCCCCTGTCTCTAAAAAATTAGCCAGACATGGAGGCATGCAACAGTAATCCTAGCTATTTGGGAGGCTGAGGTGGGAGGATTACTTGAGCCTAGGAGTTCAAGGCTGCAGAGAACTATGGTTGTGCCCTTGCACTCCAGCCTGGGCAACAGAATAAGACCCTGTCTCTTAAACACATACACACACATACACACACACACACACACACACACACACACAGAGAATATCACAGCAAAATAAAAAAAACATATCATTCCAGGAAGCCTGATATTTAACTAATAGAAATGAGAGAAAAGGAAAGAAAGAAAAGAAAAATGGGAAAAAAAAAACAAATTATCCATAAAATCTAGTATTTCCCAATTTCAAAATAATATTAAAAATATTCTACATTTTATTATAAACTTAAATATAAATTTTAGAATACTTAGGACATGAAAAAAATAACTCTAGATGGGGAAAATTCTTCCAATGACTAAAGAAAGAACAGTAATTTTTTCCAAAAAAAAGGTCTACCAGAAAGAAATGAGATTTCACTGGGATTATCTTCCTACCACGAGTGATTGCAGCAAGCCCTTTAAAATTCTGAGGAAACCTAGGTTTCTTGTTTCAAACGCCATTATTCTATGCTCTGCTTTATGATGTGGGGACAAGGACTTGCAAATCATATTCCTCCCTTGCCACCTGGATTCTTTGTTAATCTCTCACAATACAAGATGCTAGAGGGAGACTCACCTGCCAAAAACAAACACACAAACAAACATGCAAATATATAGCAAAGGGTACTGCTTTTTCCTGTTTGATTAATGCTCCTAGCTACATATCCCCAACTATGCTTTTTCTCCCCATACCACAGCTTTTTGTTTGCATTATTCCACCACTTCCAGAACCAGTTTTATTGTATCATCTCGTACACACGCTTACTCACAGGCTGGACCTCTCTTAAGTTCCTGAGGTCTGTGACTAGTGCTATGAGGCTCCTCAGAGTTCCTGAGCTGCCAGTTGAGCATCCTTTGCTACCTCAGAGCCCTAGAGATGATATCTCCTTACTGATGTTACTACTTCCATCATCTCTCTCTCTCTCTCTTTTTTTTCTATTTGCCTTTTCAGTAATGCATGATCAATTTTTTGACATTATTTTATTTTTTGAATAGCTGGTGTGATTTTCTTCTTCTTTTTGGACCCTCCCTAACACAGCCCCTACCCCAATTTTAAAGTATGAAGGCAAATTGTTAAAATTTTAAAAAAGCAAAGCTCTGAAAATTGTACTTACCACGTGATTTTTTTTTTTTTTTTTTTAAACATAAAAGGGTGGGAGAAGTGGTCCAGAAAAATCAAAGAGGAAAAAAGAAAAAAAAAACTATAGCATTTAAGAAACAGTGAAGTTAATCCAGGAATGCAAAAAAAAAAAATCAAGATATAGCTGTATAGTAAACAGAATTAATAATAGCTATAGATTTAAGCAGGAAGTTGGAAGATTCTTGATAACAGCTCTTCAAGAAAAAAGTGGATTACACGTGATAAATACGATTAAGACGTCAATAATCTTAGTGTAAAAGTGAAAGCATAAGCTTAAATAGTGGCAATAAAACTCTTTAGGAAATAAATGAAGAGAATAAGAATCTATGCAAATAAACCATGGTTCAAATGGGTAGCAAATTAATAAATAGCATGATTTTGAAACATTTATGAAAATATAAAACCAAAACATAATTTATTCAGATTGTTATCTCAAACTTATTTGGAAGAATGGTTAACTAGGTTTGATTATATATCCCTTTCTTTAGAACTGTTATCACTAACTACTTTGTTCTGAAATGAACATTATTCATGCACTTTTAATAAGGTGAGTTTTTTTCCCAATTTTTGAGATTAATCTAGAGTAGAAAACTTTATAAGAAAGTATTTGATTGAACCCCAAATTATTATTACATAATGGAATACAACTCTAACAATCATTGAAATTTATATTATTTTAAAAAAATCTTTTCAGTGTTATACAAACTTAAAGTCGTGTTATGTTAAATTAAGTGATAGACAATCATGACATGTCTGAGTCATTTCCAAGTAAATTAAAATACTGAAACATTATTCTACATAAGTTTATAGGCTGGGCGCGGTGGCTCACGCCTATAATCCCAGCACTTTGGGAGGCCGAGGCGGCCGGATCACGAAGTCAGGAGATGGAGACCATCCTGGCTAACATGGTGACACCCCGTCTCTACTAAAAATACAAAAAAATAGCTGGGCGTGGCGGCGGGCGCCTGTAGTCCCAGCTACTCTGGAGGGTGAGGCAGGAGAATGGCGTGAACCCGGGAGGCGGAGCTTGCAGTGAGCTGAGATCCGGCCACTGCACTCCAGCCCGGGAGACAGAGCGATACTCCGTCCAAAAAAAAAAAGAAAAAGAAAAAGTTTGTTTATATAGCTGGGCTTGTTAGAAAACATGTACTGTTCCACGTTGAAAAATTGTTTTACAGAAAGCCTAAAAGTTAAAATTATTTGCTTCTTCAGTTTTCACTAGAAATTAAGGTTACTATGAGTGAAAATTTTAACTAATCTATGTCAGCAGTCCCCAACTTTTTTGGCACCAGGGACCGGTTTTGTGGAAGACAAGTTTTCCACCGACCGGGGCAGTGGGGATGATTTCAGGATGATTCAAGTGGGTTATATTTATTGTGCACTTTATTTCTATTATGACATTGCAATATATAATGAAATAATTTTACAACTCACGGTAGTGCAGAATCAGTGGGAGTCTTGACCTTGTTTTCCTGCAACTAAACAGTCTCAGGATGATGGGAGACAGTGTTAGATCATCAGGCATGGTCTTCTCTCAAGGAGCGTGCAACCTAGAATCTCCTCACAAGGAGCGCGCAAGCCAGATTCTTCGCATGCGCAGTTCACACTACATTTCACGCTCCTATGAGAATCTAACGCTGATGCTGATCTGACAGGAGGCGGAGCTCAGGGAGGAATGAGAGTGGCGGGGAGTGGCTGTAAGTACAGATGAAGCTTTGCTCCCTTGCGGGCTACTCATTTCCTGCTCTGCAGTCCCGCCCAGATCCTAACAGGCCATGGTACCAGTGTGTGGCCCAGGGTTTGAAGACCCCAGATCTATATAATTAGAACTACTATATACAAGAAACAGTTCTGTATACAGAGTGTATGAGAAAAGTAACATGTTCTATGGCATGAGGTTGTGGTTTTTGTTAAGTAACAGTAATTTTGTCTAAGTTAAAGGGTATCTAAAAGTTATTCCAAAATAAAAAAAAGATAAAATGGTATAGATAAAATTAGATGATTATAAACAGTTGGGGGAAAAAGAATTAAAACATTTAAGAGGCTATACAAGGTTGGTGAAAATCTTATCCTGTGTAGTCAAAACTGACTGAGATTGACAGATTTGTTTACAAGGTTTTCTTAAAATTAACTTTATGGCCAGGTGCAGTGGCTCACGCCTGTAATTCCAGCACTTTGGGAGGCTGAGGCAGGAGGATCAAGAGGTCAGGAGATCGAGACCATCCTGTCCCACACAGTGAAACCCCATCTCTACTAAAATACAAAAAATGACCCGGGTGAGGTCTTGTGCACCTGTAGTCCCAGTTACTCGGGAGCCTGAGGCGGGACAATCGCTTGAACCTGGGAGGTGGAGATTGCAGTGAGCTGAGATCATGCCATTACACTCCAGCCTGGTGACAGAGCGAGACTCTGTCCCCCACAAAAAAAAAAAAAAGAAGAAAAGAAAAGAAAAATAATGTTAGCTTTAACCTTAATAGTAAACTGATATAAAACTAAAATTTGATTTTTTCTTCAAGACAAAATTTTGATATTATAAAAATAAAAAGTTTTGTAAACTTCACAAAAAGGTGGGGGGAGAAAAAGAGAAAGATTCTGTGTGTCTCATGCTGTTTTTATTAGATCTTCTGACTATTTTAAAAACTAAATTTACTCTATCAAAGAGTAAAGGTTTTTGCTTTTTGAGATCTTTTCTTTATTATTTTGGCTAAATGAATGACTATTATTTTATAGTGATCTGTGATTCTATTTTGATCAAATGCTCTAAACTTTTGACAGTTTTGACAGTCTTCTCAAAATCAAATTTCAAAATCAAAAGTCTTTTTGACATCAACGTAACTTTAGCATGATCCAGAGGCCCCTGAAGCATGTGAAACAGAGATAAGAAACTTGCTTATTTTGTGTATTAAATTATATAGGAGGCATCATATAAGAAATATTTACTCTTCCATGAGTTATATTTATATGAAAGTTTATTAATATGTGTTCCAAATTTGTTCAAGATTCTTAAAATTTTGATATGTCTTGGTATATGTTATTAGTTGTGATTATAATTATTATATAAAATTGTGGTAAGACACCTAAAATAACCAAATTTTCTTTATAATTGCATGTTTAGACATGGCCATTTTAGGTCTTGTCAATAGTTAATTGCTTTGTTGTGGTACTTTCTTTTTTTCTGAATGCTTTTTGCAAATCCTAAAGTATTTTGTCTTCAAGGAGGTTCATAGTAAGGATAAGAAAAAAATCTGTAAAACTACAGAAATACAGGTTTCTGACAATTATGAGGTTATGTCATTAGACTGGGTCAAAATTTCCAGAACTTTAATTTTAAGAATAGAATAAAATCACTCATAAAATCACTAACCCAATATCAAACAAAACAATAATTAATGAAATGGAACTAAACTGATGAAGGAATGAAATTATGTTTATGACTTTTTTGTTTAAAACATTCCCGATTCTTTTCTCTCTCTCTCACTGTCTCTCTCTTCAGCTAAGTATAGCTTTACAGCAATTTGGTAAAATATGCTTTTGTGAGAAAAATTAAAATATTTACCTTTCACTCTACCTGATCCCTCCAGAAGCAGAAACTGTTTGTGAGTATTCTTATTTCATGGAAATATACTGTTTACACAAGTTTAATAAGAATCTCTTTTATTTTATAGCATGACATAATTGAAAACGCTGGTTATTTCACCAAGGCTTTGACTAGAATGTCATATTATCAGATATGACCAGACTGGCTTTGGAAATTAAAGTTAAATTTATGGAACCATTAAAAATCTCCTTGGGATAAACTGGCCTGATACCTTAAAAGTATGATTCACATGGTTATCTTAGAGTTGGGTAAAGAACGTCACTTCCTGGCAGGCCCAGGAATCTGAAGATATTTGGGGGGGATCTCAAGAAGAGAGGTATTCACCCAATTCATAAAGGTATTACAACTTTTGAGAGCAAGTCAAATTCTTGGCTTGGCTTTCCAGCTTTGAGAGACTTTGAAAAGTCTAATCTGAAATTCCTGATGAACAAGTTCCAGCAAAGCCAGCTTAAAAAGACTTTATACGAGCAATCACCATTATTGTAAGATGTACGCAAATAATTAGACCAAGGATGAAGCATTTTGCAAATAAATTTGCCTTACTAATAATTTATCTTTGGTGAAAATGGAGAACCAGAGAGAGAAAAATTGTATTTACTGTAGCCTTGGTACCAGCATGGTACTGGTACCAAAACAGATATTTAGACCAATGGAACAGAACAGAAGCCTCAAAATTACACCACACATCTACAACATCTGATCTTTGACAATCCTGACAAAAACAAGCAATGGCAAAAGGATTCCCTATTTAATAAATGGTGTTGGGAAAACTGGCTAGCCATATGCAGAAAACTGAAACTGGACCCCTTCCTTACACCTTATATAAAAGTTAGCTCAAGATCGATTAAAGACTTAAACATGAGACCTAAAACCATAAAAACCCTAGAAGAAAACCTAGGCAATACCATTCAGGACATAGGCATGGGCAAAGACTTCATGACTAAAACACCAAAAGCAAAGGCAACAAAAGCCAAAATTGACAAATGGGATCTAATTAAACTAAAGAGCTTCTGCACAGCAAAGGAAAATATCATCAAATTGAACAGGCAACCACAGAATGGGAGAAAATTTTTTGCAATTGATCCATCTGAGAAAGGGCAATATCCAGAACCTTAAGAACTTAAACAAATTTACAGGAAAAAAACAAACAACCTCATCAAAAAGTAAGCAAAGGATATGAACAGACACTTCTCAAAAGAAGACATTTATGCAGCCAACAAACATATGAAAAAAAGGCTCATCATCACTGGTCATTGAAGAAATGTAAATCAAAACCACAATGAGATATCATCTCATGCCAGTTAGAATGGCTCTCATTAAAAAGTCAGAAAACAACAGATGCTGGAGAGGATGTGGAGAAATAGGAACACTTTTACACTGTCAATGGGAGCGTAAATTAGTTCAACCATTGTGGAAGACAGTGTGGTGATTCCTCAAGGATCTAGAACCAGAAATACCATTTGATCCAGCAATTTTATTACTGGGTATATACCCAAAGGATTATTAATCATTCTACTATCAAGACACAGGCACACGTATGTTTATTGCGGCACCATTCACAATAGCAAAGACTTGGAACCAACCCAAATGCCCATCAATGATAGACTGGATAATGAAAATGTGGTACATATAAACCATGGAATGCTATGCAGCCATAAAAAGGATGAGTTCATGCCCTTTGCAGGGACATGGATGAAGCTGGAAATTGTCATTCTCAGCAAACTAACACAAGAACAGAAAACTAAACACAGCATGTTCTCACTCATAAGTGGGAGTTGAACAATGAGAACACATGGACACAGGGCAGGGAACATCACACACCGGGTCCTTTTGGGGAGTAGGCGGCTAGGGGAAGGATAGCATTAGGAAAAATACCTAATGTAGATGACGGGTTGATGGGTGCAGCAAAACCACCATGGCACTCGTATATCTATGTAACAAACCTGCACTTTCTGCACATGTACCCTAGAACTTAAAGTATAATTAAAAATAAATAAACAAATAAATTAATTTTAGAATGAACCTAAGAAAAGAAACTATAGTGCACTTGTTACTAAATTCTAGCCTGGTTCATTTGCTTTCAAGTTTTTTTTTTTTTTTTCTTTTAAATTATCTGAACTTAATCCTGAATATTTAGTTTCCTCCAATATTGGGCTATGAATCTCCAAACAAACATTTTCAATTTCTCTCCCACCCTTCTGACTTGGAATCACTAAAATTAAAGTGGCCTTTTTCCTAAAGCTCTGCAAACTGAAACTGGTCACCTACGTAATAAATAGACTCCAGAGAAATCACCATGATGGCTTGTGCATGGGCCAATTCTGTGCTAGGAAAATCTGTCAGATTGCCACTGTCTGCCCTCCTCCAACTGAAGATGCTTCGGCTCAGATAAAAAAATCTTTGCAACTGACTGCCCTCCAGACTCTTGAAAAATTGGTTTATAGATGACTCCAGACATTAGCCTTTTTTTCTGTTTCCATAGAAATGCCTCTTATTAAAGATTTGTTTGCCTGCATCATATATAGAGACCTAGCTTTCAGAACCCATCTGCACCACCATCTCCTAAGATGAGACTCAACTGTTTAATTGGACTGGTCTATTCTCAGAAATAAAACTGACTTAGTTGGGTGTGGAGAAAAGTGCTTAGATGAGTTCTTTCCTATGTACTAATTTTCATTGTAATCTATGTTCTTTTCTTCCTCTGCAGGTCTCTCAGCACTTGACTACTACCCTGATTCCTCTATCCATAGCTACCAACCCTATTTTAATATGTGCAACTTTCTGAAAATGAGGTTTTAAATGGGGGACTGAAGGTAACCAGACTATTTCACTCAGAAATTTGGCTAAAGAAATAGTTGCAAGGTCCCTCTGTCCTCTCCCCTACCCTGCTGTTGTCTCTCAATCCCGTCTCTCTCTGGAGCACAGGATTAATCTGTTCGCTCAAGTTTTCTTACTTTCCTAGAAACCAGATGTGATAAAGAGAAGCAGAGTTGCCTTCTCTGAAATTTCATTAACCAAAAAAGATGAAAACTCATATTCCAGAGGAGGAGATTGAAAACTAAATCCCACACCTAGAGCCCAGACTTTGTTCCAAACCAAACTCTTTGTTCAATTTAATTTCCAAAGAAATTATTTATTAACCATTGTCTGGCATTAAGATCTATTCCTTTTCCCCATAAAAAGCATTTACTATCCCTAAAACTGCACCATTTCCCCTAACTCTTCTTCCCCTATGAAGAAGGTGATATACACATCTGTACCACATTGAGTTATGGGTAATCATTTTTCTGTAATTTCCTTATGCTATGCACGTTAAAATAAATTTGTATGCCTTTTCCTATTAATTTGCTTTTTATCTATTCAGTTTCAGTGAACCTTCACCCATACACATGTAATAAATATGATGAAGAGGGTTAATAATCTTAGAGTAATAGTGAAAGCATAAAGCTAAAATAATGGCAATAATATTCTTTAGGAAAAAGTAAAGATCTGTACAAGAAAACTGTGGTTCAAAATGAATGGCAAATTATTATGTAGCATGATTTTGAAAAAGTCAAGAAAATAAAAAAATAATTTATTTTAATTATTATTATAAACTTTTTGGAAGAATGATGGGCAATTCCCTAGGATTCAGTATATCTTTCTGTACAACCAGTAACTACTTTGTTCTGAAGTGAACATTATCCATATAGTTTTAATAAGGCAACTTTTATTTCTTCCCTACTTTTGGGATCAACCTATAGTAGGAAACTTTATAAGAAAGTATTTGATTGAACACCAGATTATTTAACTATGTTTTAACTATGGCTATTTAAGTAATTACTAATTTATAGTAGTTTTTCAGATGCTAATATATTTGCATGGTTCAGAATAAATATATATATAAAAAAGATGTACAATTAAAAAATCTCACTGGCACCTTTGTTTCCACTGCTTTTTTCTTCTGCTATTTGTAGGTAATCACTTTTTATGTTTTGAGGGGGATCTTTACAGAACATCCTTGTAAAAAAAACAATACATTACTGCCTTTTTCCATGAGGTAATAGTATGTATTTGCTTATTTTAAAAGGCAATAATACATATTTGCTTATTTTCCTCATAATGATGACATACTACATATACTTTTCTGCACCTTGCTTTCACTTAGCAATGTATTGTGGAACACGGAACATTATTACTATATACATTTCAATCTTGTTTCAAAATAGGCTTAGTGCTCTATTTTGTATAAGTGTCACAGTTTATTTCAGCTTTGAAAGAGCCGCCTTGGTTGTTTCTAGGCTTTTACCATTACAGCCGATCACTTCAGTAAATAACCTTGAATACTTTCGTCATTTCCCACAATACACAGTAGAAACTGGAAGATAGCAGGAGACAGAAGAGGGACTCTTATGTGTACATCTTAAATTACGGACAAGATGTCAAGCAATATTGGTATATTTGATATGAATAATGTTCATTTTATTAATATTAAAGAAGTAAAATTTCTGAATATTATTTTAAGTTAAATAAATACCCATAATCTGTCTGTCAAAATTTTGTTAAGTAAATATGAAAGGGAAGTAGGTTTACTGTACATGGCACTAGAATAGTATGAGCAAATTTGTTCTTGCTATTTTTTATAATGAGAAGTCAGTAAGAATGCCAACTTGATAAATCACTCACTAGACAGAAATAAATGCATATTATTTGGAATAATAGAGGTCAACAACAGCAGAACTGAAAATATGAAAGTGGCCAATCAGTTACCTCTGTGGGTTGCTATTGAGGTATAAATCATGACTCACCACCTTTTATGACCTTAATCTCAACTTCTGTGTGCATGTGCTTGTATGTATCTTATTTTAGAGCATTTAGGAATAAAGTTTATAACAATAAAAGAATTAAAACTGCTTTAAAATCAAGTTTAAAGTCAAAATAATTATATATATACAGCAAAAATGGCTTGCACAGAAATGAAATTGATATTATAAGTGATTATTCTTTTTTTTTTTTTTTTTTTTTTTTTTTTGAGATGGAGTCTTGCTCTGTCGCCCAGGCTTGAGTGCAGTGGCCGGATCTCAGCTCACTGCAAGCTCCGCCTCCCGGGTTCACGCCATTCTCCTGCCTCAGCCTCCCGAGCAGCTGGGACTACAGGCGCTCGCCACCTCGCCCGGCTAGTTTTTTTGTATTTTTTTAGTAGAGACGGGGTTTCACCGTGTTAGCCAGGATGGTCTCGATCTCCTGACCTCGTGATCCGCCCATCTCGGCCTCCCAAAGTGCTGGGATTACAGGCTTGAGCCACCGCGCCCGGCCTGTGATTATTCTTAAAAATAGTTATTTTTGATCACAGAGGAAGTTAGTGTTAGTGAAATAACTAGAAAACTAATGCTTCAGACAGGATGTTTCCCTTAACATGCTAAATATGAATATATTGCAAATAGATCTTCAAGTATAATTATATTACTCATTTAAAAAGCGTAGTGTTAATTTTCTCCAGTTTAATTATAGCCAATGTGTACACCTAATTATAAGGGTTCATAAATTATCATCTCTGCTATTTGACCTTACTAAATCCCTCAGGACAATTCTTTCAGGAAATAATGCCAGCCAAGAGAATATTAATGCTTTTTTCTATCAGAACTGATAGAATTTTGGCTGATACAAAGAAAGACAAACTCTCTATGGTGGTGTAATAATCTGAGTTTGGGAACAAATGCTACAGTGTTTGCAAAGTGCCCATTAAATTGATCTAAAAGTATTTATTAAGGATTACAGAGTTCAAAGCACTAACCTAGATATTTGACTGTGACATTAGGTAGAGAAGTCACGAAATGAAAAGTATGATGAAGTACAAAATTTAAAAATTGTAAAGCTGTGCGTGCCTCTAGAAGATGCTTTAGACTACTTCTTGGAAGAGATTAAACTTTACATAAAAAGACAATATTATTTTGTTATTTAGAACATTTAATGTTATACATTTACAAAATTTACATTTTTAAAAACATTTATATTTTAAAATAATTTAAATATATAATTAAGATTTTTTTCTTGCCATGCAAATTAAAATACCTTATATAAAATATTAATATTTTTCTGCCTTAAACCAGTAGCTATTTCATGCTTAATGTATAATTTTGTTAATGTTCTTTCATTTTCATATGAAATATATATATATATATTTTAGACAGACTTTCTCCATGTTGCCCAAGCTAGTCTCAAATTCCTGGGCTCCAGTGATCCTCCTGCCTTGGCCTCCCAAAGTGTTAGGATTACAGGTATGAACCACCATGCCTGTAATATATTTCATATTTTTAATCACATAATGGAAATGTATGGTTCTTACATGGATTCTCAACCATTTCCATTGCTCTAGAATGTTGTGGTGTTATCAGGTTCCCTCTTTATTTTTCCCCTTCCTTAAAGAGTCACCAATTTATACATTTCTTACTAATTTATATGTGTCTTTCCAAACTTGTGTTCAAAGGACTTCAACAAAATATGGGTATTTTGAATAACTAAATGTACTAAAATTAGGTATTCCTATGATTTTTACTTAATCACCTTTGCTGTTATCACTGATTACTATATATTTAGTTTTTTTCTATAGCTATTTATATGTATTATTTTTTGCTTACAATATATTCTATTACAATTTTCTAATAAAAATACCTTACTCTTTTTTAGGGAAACCCTCTTGTGCTTCACATCTTTAAGAAACTCAGTTCTCCCTGTTATCTTGTTGAAATTTAAATGACTGATTTTCAAATTGCTGATTGAATTTTCAGGAAGTACTTTAGTAAATAATTTTGCATGAGAACATCATATACTATCATGACAGTGCTTCCTGGCTCTGTTTATTCTCCTTCTTATGCTCATATTTTAGTAAATGTAGATTTTATGTGATAATCATCACCTGTATGTGACTCACTATACTGACGAAATGTTAGGAATCAGATGAAGAAATGCAACCTATGATAGGCCAAATTGCCTGATCCAAATTTAATCCATTCAGTGGGCTATTTAAAAAAATGACATTTCTAGACACATCTTGGGCTAAACTGCCTAAATAAAAAATAAAGACAAAACCAAACAAACAAAACTTCCATTATAAATTCACCCACAGTTAAAATGATGCAGGCCTCTTCTGTCAAGAGCAGTTTGTGATCACACCATTGCACTATACAAATATTAATAGTTTGTCTTGCACTGTAATCCCTTTACAGACCTACTGTTGTAACATAGGTTTGTTTTATGGCACAACGTGTAGTTGGTCATAATATGGTCATCACTTTCTTGTTCCAGTTATATTGCTCAGTTCCATTCCAGGACAAAAAATAAGTTGTAAAATTTAAAAATTCTTCCTTTCACCACAAATTTCCCTCTTACCAGCACTCTCGGGCTTTTCTATATTCACTTCTTCATTTTTCTCATACTTCATTTTATCACAACCTACTGCAAACCTACTTCACTCACATGTATTTGACCCATCTTCTTTATAAGAAGTCAATTTCAATGTCATCAATCACCTCTCATTAGACAAGCTCCCAGGTTCGTATTCATTTCCATTTTGTTTAATTTTTCACAGCCTTTGTCACAGAAAGCAACTCTGTGATCTCCTTCAAACTTCCTCTTGTTTCCTATGACATCAATCTCTGCAGCTGTTCCTTCTATCTTGTGTATACTTCCTAACTTTTTTTGAACCCTATTCTCCAGCCACTGCTTAAATAACGGAGTTCCATGGGTTCTAACAGATAGCTTAACACTCTTACTCCACCTTCCTCTGGAGAGTATGTCTATTCCCACAACTTTGTTTTTCATGAAATAGCAAATGAACACGTGCAGTACATGAGGCATTGTTCTGGTCATTAGAACTAGAACCATTATAAGATTAGTCAGTAATTTCTGCCCTAATGTATCTTATGCTCTAATGGAGAAAGATGTGTATAAAAACAAATAAATAGACAAAATCTATAATACATTACATTATATGTGGCTTGGAGGATAAAAAAGGAGAAAGGGATAAGGAATGCCATGAGGTTGGGGAGAAGGGACTAAAGTTTACTGTACTAAGTAATATTATTTAACAAGGAGTCATTGATAAGATGACATTTGAACAGAAAGAGATAAGGGTGGGAGCTATGGAAGTATCTAAGGGAAATCTATTTCTGGTAGAAAATACAGTTAATGCAAAGGCCCTGGGCCAAGAACATTCTTGGAGTATGATATTGTGTTTGAGGAACAGCAAGGAGAACAATGAATCTTGAGCAGAATCAGCAATCCTTGAGGACCTAGGATGTCATTGTAAAAACTTCAGTGTTTAAATGAGCTAGGGTATCACTAGCTCATGTTTAAGTGCAGTGTTTTTTGCATGGAAATGACAGGATCGAATATGTATAAAAAGGATTAGTCTCTTGAGAACTGTCTTGAAGTGGGGCAAGGACAGATTAGAAATACAACATAGGGAGATTTTACAATTACAACTCAGATAAAACAAGAGAAAGTCTTAGACCAGATAGTTTTCTGTGGAGGTTATGAAAACACTTATTCTGAAAACATTTTTAAGACAGAGCCTACAGGATTTACTCACAAAGTGTTGTGGAGCATGAGATTAAGAGGTGAGTTAAAGATAACACTAAGGGTTTGGTCCTGAGCACTTGGGAAAATGAAACTGCTATGAGCTGAGATGAAGAAGATTCCAGAAGGATTCAAGCTTTTGGGAAATATTTTAGTTATAAACATTAACTTATAGCACACAAAAAAGAAGTACAACAGTGAAGAGGAGAGTAAGGTTCTCAAAAATAATTCAGCAAGTAAAATCAACCCCTCTCCCTCCACTTATGATAAAACTTTTTAAAGCACCATCAATACTCATAGATGTCTCTTCTTTCTCATTTTTCATTCCATCCTCAACCCAAGCTAGCCCGGGTTCATGGAGCTTCATGACTCCGCTGGCATGATTCTTGCTGCAATCTTATGTGACCACCATTAAAGTAAAATATTTTCTGTGTTCTCCTATTTGGCATCTTATCAAAACTCAAGAATGATGACTGGTCCCTGGTTCTTGTATCATTTTTTCATTGTCTTCTCTGCCACATTCTTGCTTTTCTTCTCCCCTTTACTTTCAATGCTCATTGTCTTTTTCTTTGGCAGGTACATTCTCCCCTATACAGTTATTTAAGCTCAAATCTTAGCCCCTTTTCTATCCCTTTGCTCTCTCCCTTGGTAATCTCATGTATAACCACAGGTGAAATTGTGTGCCCAATCATGTCTTCTGTGATTCAATTGCCTACTTGATTTTTCCCTTTTGGGCTTTTGAAAGGCATCTCAAATTCAATCTGTTTTGAAGTATACTTCTTTCTCTCCCTAAAACCTAGGTTTCTGCTATTCATTTGTACAACAGAATTTTGGTATTTTTGTTTTTAAATTTCTCCAAGTTACTTTCTTTTTATTCCTTCTCCATAGCTAATACTTCATGAACATGATGACTTTACTTAGCAAATATTATTTGACTTGGCCAGGTGCAGTGCCTGTAATCTCAGTACTTTGGGAGGCTGAGGCACCTGGATCATTTGAGGTCAGGAGTTTGAAACCAGCCTGGATAATATGGTGAAACCCCGTCTCTATTAAAAATACAAAAATTAGCCGGGCGTGGTGATGGGTGCCTGTAATGCAACTCAGGAAGCTGAGGCAGGAGAATAACTTGAGCCTAGGAGGCAGAGGTTGCAGTGAGCAGAGATCGAGTGATTGCACTCCGGCCTTTGTGGCACAGCAATACTCTGTCTCAATCAAAAAAAAAAAAAAAAAAAAGAAAGAAAATATTATTTGAGTCTCTCCACTTCTCTCCATTATCTACTACCTTGTCTAAGGTACCATTGTCTCCTGCCAGGGTTCCTGTAGTATGGCTGTTGTATATGCATCAGCACTACCTTCTCCCACATTCACCTCATATTCCACTTCCTGCTCCAAGTATTTTAGCAACACCTTTATCACAGAGGTTGTCAATTTTTTGTTTAATTTATTATTATTTTTGAGACGGAGTCTTGCTCTGTCGCCAGGCTGGAGTGCAGTGGTGCGATCTTGGCTCACTGCAACCTTTGCCTCTCAGGTTCAAGTGATTATCCTGCCTCAGCCTCCAGAGTAGCTGGGATTACAGGCATGCGCCAACATGCCCAGCTAAGTTTTATATTTTTAGTAGAGACGGGTTTCACCATGTTGGCCAGGATGGTCTCGATCTCTTGATCTTGTGATTTGCCTGCCTTGGCGTCGCAAAGTACTGGAATTGCAGGTGTAAGCCACCACGCCCACCCAAGTTGTCAACTTTCAGACTCAGCCTTAGTAGCTTTGTAGTTCTTTACTGATGTCACACTTATTCCAATTATTTTGGAAGTAGCTTAAACAAATGCCAGATGCTGCTTCCTGCTTCTCAGTTTCTCATGAATACAGATTGAAGATAAGCATTAAGGTTCACTCTCCATTATATGCCCTTTTGAGGGCTCAGTTCTAGCTTTTGCCTTTGATGTCTACATATTCATTCTTTCTCAAGTAACTATTGCCTCTATATATTCATGCACTTGGGTGCTATATGTTATTTAAACATAGTACTTTCAAAATGTACTCCAGGTGATGGTTTTAAATAGATTATGAGAAATGGATTACAAATAATGGCTGCCATATGAAGGGGTTTCATAGCAGTGATGCTGCCAGTAAATGTTTAAGAGAGGCAACACTGGGTATGCTATTGACATGTAGAAGTATCGATGCCAGATGAAGACTGTGCAACAAGAAATGTAAATTTCTATACTACAATATAAAATATAAATTTATACACTGCAATTTATATACTATATTTTATTGGAATATTTTATGCACTATAAAAAATGCCCTTTTAGAGTGACTTATATTAATGACTCTGAATAAATCAGTGAAACACAGTAGAAAATTCAGAATCAGATCCAACCTGTATGGTCTATGCAGTGATATATAATGCACAACATATATTTATATATAATTGTGTATTAATATTTAAATATTTTGTATACACACATATATAGGTCTATTTATAAATTTTTGTTGCACTTTATTTGTTTGAATTATTTCTAAAATAGTCATATAATTTATATACCTGCTAACACATATGTATATATGTAAACCTAGTAATCAAAAATGTGGCATTTCAGGTCAGGCACAGTGGCTTATGCCTGTAATTGCAGCATTTCAGGAGATGAGGTGAGAGAATTGTGTGAGGCTAGATGTTCAAGATGGGCCTGGGAAATATACAGACACCTCGACTCAACAAAAAAATTTAAAAAATAGCTAAATGTAGTACCATGTGCCTGTAGTTTTAACTACTCAGGAGGCTGAGGTGGGAGGATTGCTTGAGCCCAGGAGTTTAAAACTGCAGTGAGTTACGATATTGCTACTGCACTCAAGCAAGGGCAACAAAGCAAGTACCTTGTCTCTAAGAAAAAATTAAAATAAGAAATAAGTAAATAAGTAAATGTGGCACTTTAAAGCTGTGGAGGGGAAGCTTAATTTGAGAACTTATGTTAGCACTGTTGGTGAGCTATTGGGGAAAAAGTCATGCCTAAAAGGAAAGTGTTATAGGTATTTTATGGTAAAACATGTGAAAATCATACATAAAATATAAGTCTATAATCTATATTAGGTACAAAGATGTTTCTAAGTATGATACTAAGATTAGAAATCATGAAGAAAAAAGGCTAGATTGAACCACATAAACATTGTTTCCATGAGAAAACTAGTATCAATCAAATTTTTTTTAAAAAGTTAAAGAGAACAAAATTTTGTAAAAAAAAAAAAAAAAGGTGTTGCGTTCATGATACACAGTAGGTACATATCTCTTACAGTAAAAGTTATCACAATTAAAAGAATTAGTAATTATTTCAGTAGAAAAATGAGAAATTCATTTAATTCGAGTCCAAATACACATAAGAACTTGAGTAGAAAAGCCATTATTCAAATCAAAAGTGGTGCTACTAAGAAAAGGGAAATGAAAACAATAAAGGGCTACCAAGATTTAACTTATTAGAGTGGCAAAATTTTAGTTATAATGATAATATTTATCGTAAAATTGTGGTAATAGTGTAAACTGGTACAGCATTTCTGGAGATAATTGAGTACTATGTGGAACCATTTTAAATGTGCATATTTTATGATTGATCAATAAATCAAAATTACAGAAAGAGAACTCAGAAAATAATAAGTCAGTTAATCAAAGATACACATAAAGGCATTGTATATAATAGTAAAGTGTCTAAAATAAGCTACAAAATCAACAATACAGGCTTGGTTAAATAAGTATGAAATGCCACACCAGGAAATACTGTAAAACTAATAAAATGATTATCCAAATCTACATATCTATAATATATTTTTCTCACAGATACATATACATTTTGCTGATCTAATGACAAAAGAAAAACCTATGACATATTGTTCAGTGAACAAAGTGAGTATAAACTTTACTACCAGCAGAATCTTATTTTCTATAGATATATAATCAGATATAGATGGTGATATAGCTAGTGATATAGATATGGACTTGGATATAGATAAAAACATAAATAGAGATGCATATTTGAATATGTATGGTTATATATTTACATGTACACATGTGTGTATAAATATATATTTGCAGATGAGAACTCTCAAAACCAGCAATAATACTGTTAAGCAGTAATACAATCTTGTTTGCCTTATTATGATAAATGAATTTGAGGAAGGCATCTTTTCAATAAATGTGTGATTGAATAAAACCTCATTTGTTTTATACAGTTTTTTAAAATTTAGATTTCTGTATCAAAACATTCTAAAGATTCAATATAAAATGCACTCAAAATTGGAAATGTTCAGTTCCCTATGAAAAGATATGAATACACCCTTTTCCCTCAAAGACAAGAAAGTGACCATGAATCAACATTGACTATATTATATATATTACTATATATATATATATATATATAAAAATATATATAAAAAACTATTCCAAGAGAGTGCCATATTAAAATACTAGTTCTACATATCAGGCTTCTCAAGTTTAATCAACTTGAAGCAGCCTTTTAATTTTTACTTCACTTTCAATATCTAAGATACATCCATGTATATCTGTAATACCTGATAATGGCTGGTTGAATTTAATTTACTAGCTACCAACATACATATCAATAAATTAAATTCTAGCTGTATTAGTCTGTTTTCACACTACTATTAAATAGTACCTGAGACTGTAATTTATGAAAAAAAAGATTTAATTGACTCACAGTTCCACAGGTGTAACAGCATGACAAGGAGGCCTCAGGAAACTTACAATCATAGCAGAAGGGGAAGGAAAAGCAAGCACCTTCCTCACATGGTGACAGGAGACAGAGTGAGCAAAGCAGGGCATGCCATACACTTTTAAACCATCACATCTCATAAGAACTCACTATCACGAGAATTGCAAGAGGGAAATATGCCCCCATGTTCCAATCACTTCCACATTTCCCCTCGGCACTGCCCTAGTAGAGGTTCTCCATGAGGACTCCACCCTTGAAGCAGACTTCTGCCTGGACAACCAAGCATTTCCTTACATCCTCTGAAATCTAGGTGGAGGTTCTCAAACGTCAACTCTGGCCTTTTGTGCACCCACAGACCCAGCACCACATAGAAGCCACCAAAGTTTGGGGCTTGAACCCTCTGAAGCCATGGCCCGAGCTGCACCTTGATCCCTTTTAGTCATGGGAGCTAGAGCAGCTGAGATGCAGGGCACCCTGTGCTGAGCTTGCACAAACCAGCTGAGCCCTGGACCTGGTCCATAACACCATTTTTTTCCTCCTAGGTCTCCAGGCCTGTCATGAGAGGGGCTGCCATAAAGGTCTCTGAAATGACCTAGAGAGATGTTTCCCTTTCTCTGGGCTATTAACATTTGACTCTTCTTTACTTATGCAAATTTCTACAGCAGGCTTGAATTTCTCCCCAGAAGATAGATTTTTCTTTTCTACCATATGACTAGGTTCAATTTTTCCAAACTTTTATGCTCTGTTTCCCTTTTAAATATAAGTTCCAGTTTCAAATAATCTCTTTGTTCACACATATAAATGTACTCTTTTAGAAACAGCTGGGTCACCTCTTGAATGCTTTGCTGCTTAGAAATTTCTTCTGTTAAATACCCTAAATCATCTCTCTCAAGTTGAAATTTCCAAAGATCTCTAGGGAAGGGGTAAAATGCTGCCAGTCTCTTTGCTAGCATAGGAAAAGTGACCTTTACTCCAGTTCCCAGTAAGTTCCTCATTTCCATCTGAGTTCACCTCAACTTTTACTTCACTGTCCATATCACTAGCAGCATTTTTGTCAAAATCATACAACAATTTTCTAGAATGTGCCAAGCTTTTCTATATCTTCCTGTCTTCTTCTGAGGCATCCAAACTGTTCCAATCTGTGCCCGTTACCCAGTTCCAAAGCCACTTCCACATTTTCAGGTATCTTTATAGAAACACCCCACTTTCCTAGTACCAATTTTCTGTATTTGTCCATTTTTACATTTTATAAAGAACCACCAGAGACTAGTAATTTATGAAGAACAGAGGTTTAATTGACTCACAGTTCCTTAGGTTTAACAGGAAGCATGACTGGGAAGCCTTAGGAAACTTACAATCATGGCAGAAGGCAAAGGGAAGTAGGCACCTTCTTCACATGGTGGCAGAAGAGAGAAAGCAAAGGGGGAAGTGCTATACACTTTTAAACCATCTTGTGAGAACTCAGTCACTATCATGAGAATAGGAATTTGCCCTCATAATCAAATCACCTCCCATCAGGTCCCTCCTCCAATTCCACATGAGATTTTGGTGGGGACACAAATCCAAACCATATAACTGGCCTTATGTTGTAATGTCTCAACAATATAATATGTAAAATGTGATATTTTCTCAAATAACAGAGATATTATGGAGAGATTTTAGGAATATACCTTAAAATATCTTCATGAGCTTTATTTAAATGGGACAGAAATGAATAATGGGAAAATATATGAATATGAAATACATAGCAAGAATTTGAGTAGTTTGTGGACTGGTTTATAAGAAGCATGTTATCTGTCTCACATGTCGTGCAATTATTTTTAGTGACAGTACAGATGTGGTGATTTTCTGCAATACAAATTTTTTTCAACATTTTATTTGATAGTTAACTTGAATCTTATGTTTTTCTTGTCTGAATAAATTCATATCTTCCCTTTGTTTCATTTGTACTTCCAGCAAGACAATTCAGTATACTTATTACCATTATAAAATTGAAAGAATGTTATTATCACATCAGTATTATGAAGGTTGGCATATGAAATGAAAGCAAGAGTACAACATCTTTACCCTCCTGATGTGCTAGATGCAGAAGTCATGCTATTTTCTAATTATGTAGATTTCATTCTGTGAAAATAGATGCTGAATAGGATCAGCAGCAATAAAGTGACATTAGCTATCTATGTTTAATATGCAGCAGAAGCTAATTTAGCAAATGAAAGCCACCAGAGAAACATAAATTCTCAATAATGAGGACTTTCTTGGGCATCTAGGTCAATTCCCAAAATGGTGGTGCTATTAGAGGAAAAACACACAACCTGGTGCATGTCACTTACAAAGGTTCATTTTTACCCAAAGGAATTTTTCTCTATACCAAACATGCTCTCTGCAAGAGAGCCCAATTAATTAAGCCAAACTAAATGATCTGTGTGAATAGACTAAAGAGTTGTATGCAATATACTACAATGTAAACTATCTCAGAAATTTAAGGACACATAATATATGTTTAAAGTATTCATTACTCACTAGGAAAAAAATATTTTAAGGATAATTGGCTTGCTCAGTGTAGTGACTTCTATATTTTCTGTATGATTGTCCACTTTTCTAACACAGTGACTGCTCTCTCTATTTCTTTTTCTCTCAGTCTCTCTCTTTCTCTCTCATTTCTGGCAGGGTGTTAGAGCAGAAGGGAGATGCCATGACTATTTTGAGTGTTTTAGAAACTATCGGCAAACTTTACCAGAACATTTTTCTCCTTTAAGATGCCTGTTGGGCTTGAAAATGTGTTTGTAAGAAAAAAGAAAGAAAGAACTTCAAACCAAAAACAAACAAACCAAAAAATCCTGTAATATTTAAAAAGGAAAATTAGAATTTAGACGGATAGGTAGCTCATACCTTATTTGAAATGTTGCCCATAAGTCACAGAAAAAATAAATGAAATAATAAATATAAGATTTTCTAAACATAAACATTATAGAATTATAACATGGTGATTAGAAAATAACAATACCTAATGTTCCTGAAATGCCAAAGCTAATTGAAATTCCTGTAATAATTGATAGTGAAAGAGAATAGAAAACATGCAGGATTGTCTGTAATATGAACATTATTGTTATAAACAAAATGGTACGTACTAAAAATGGAAAAGCAAGTTTTCAGAAGTACCATTACACAGGTTAAAAGTTAGAATCCTTAGCATATTTTAAAAGTTAGCATGCAAGGTAAAACTGCTCCTGAATCTTCTCAATCAAGAAAACATCTCCTTAGTACACCTGATTTTAAGAAATAGCTTCTTATTTGGTGCATTTGCCCCAAGTGATAGTCTCGTTTTTGTAATTTGAAAATGCTGTTTGCTTAATTAAAGCCCTGTTTTCCATATTGTGTTGTACACTTTTATAAGAAGGGTAGGGACAGTGCCTGTTATTCTCAGGACACTATCCCCAGGCAATTGCACAGTGCCTGGATCCATGATTTGATTTTTCTGAGCCTATATTTTGTCATAGTCTATATGAACATCTGCAACAAATGTTTAAAAAAAAAAGTTTATAAATTATGCATTTGACTGACCACAGTTTAAAGAAGATCCCACAGACAAAGGCAATTGCGGATGTCAATTGTGAACCACACTCTTGACATTGTGACATGAGATGTCACTGAATTGCTTCAAATAACCCAAATGTTTTGTTTTTTTTGTTTGTTTTGCTTCATCAATTCCTTCTCCCCACAAGGTTTTATGCTTTAACAAGGTAATGGAATCACCTTTTGATGCAGGTTTAACATTTTTGATTGGAATACTCAATGATACCTGATTTTTATATGATAAAGTGGGATGGAGAATATAGGATTAAGAACGAACATTGTTAAGGAAGCTAAATTTTTCTTCATGTCAATGTAATCTACAATCAGTTATCAACAAACATCTTATTTGCAGGAGGAATATAAAAATATTTAGGGCTTATTCCTAAAATTTGTATAATTGTTTTGTGGTTCTTAAACACTTCCACATTATTGAGATTAGTCACAATAACCTATGAAACAGTTGTTACTATGCCAGTTCTACAGGTGAGGGAGTAGAGACGAGGGGAAGTTAAAGATCTAACTTACTGAAGAAGTGGTAACTTGAGACTGAATCTGATCTCTGGATGTCAAGATCAGTGCTATCACAATTACATCAAAGCCGCCTCCTTAACATAAGACCTGATTTTGTAGGCAATTGCTTTGACTTACAGAATCCCTCCCTGTCCCCAGTAGTTATTGTCCCCTCAAAGAGCTTAGTCCTCAGCCAAATGGTAGCACTCTTTAAACAAGCGTTGTAGTTGAGAACTGTAGTGCTTCTCAGCAATCTCCATCCCTGCTGCTGTCTCTAGCTTCAGGCAATGGATTATCCTGTACTTAAGTTTTAGTTCCTTAATTAATTACCACTGCTTCAGAACATCTAGTCAATGGCAGAATCAGTCAAAATCCCTTGACTTTTGTTTATTTCCCCAGGTAAAATTCTAGAGGGAAGGAGGTGTTTATAGGAATCTCTTTTTCCCTGTTGACCCACGAATGTTTTACGGGCAATCAAAATCATAGCAGCCAGCTGTTATCTCCAGAAGGTACCCCACTCTTCCATATTCCAAAAAACCTGAATACTGCTTCTCTTTCACGATTTGATTTTTATAGCACAACTCCAGCCATAGTTTCTTCTAATCAATCAACAAATATGTATTCAGTATCTGCCATATGCCTGGTACTGTTCTTAGAACTATACCTGTGTTAATGAATCAGAAAAATGGTTTAATGATTTCGAGGACCTTATATATAGGGGAGACATCATTTCAAGGGCTTGCAAGAGCTTTTATTATCAATATTTAATACAGCAATGTGGTAGAGAATGTGAGTCTCTTATAGCTGGGAAAGTCCTCTATGAAAAGATGATATTTAAGTATAAACCTAAAGATGAAACATTAGTAGCTTTGTGAAAATCTGGAAAAAGATGACTTCAAGCAAAAGAAACAGCAGGTTCCATGTTACTGAGGCAGAAATCATTAGTCTAATGTTAAGAATTGTATACTGTGAAAAACAAAAAGGGGAGAGGAGAATCAATAAGTGAGAATTAGGCAGGTGTAAGATCACGTTGAGTCTTGTAGGCCATATGGAGGATCAGGATTTATCATGTGAAATGGGAATTCAAAAAGTTGATATTTTATCGTTTGAGGAAGAAAATGAAATCCCCTATGCTGTATAAAAGATAGACCACATAGGAAAAAGAACAAAGAAAGGCAGGTCATTTTGGAGGCTACCGGTAGTCAGAAAATTATACAGGCTCGGGCTAATATGTTAGTGAC